>NC_072783.1:32504034-32626534 GCF_022539595.1 Amphiprion ocellaris | reverse complement strand
AGTGCTAACCACTACGACACTGTGCAGCCCTTAAGAAAACATAATTTGTAGAAAATAGAAATGTTTAGCTCTGCTGTGATTGTTTCTGTATTTCTCAAATCAACAATCCAAGATATTTATAGTACAGATAAGATAAGATAAGATAAGATAAGACAAGATAAGATACAACTTTATTAATCCCAAGGGAAACTCTTCCTTATTTATTTCTTTAGTGTTCATTGTCAAATAGGATATATGTCAAATGTGATATATTTTAAATTAAGGATTTTAATTGATAATGAAATAAGTTACAAAGGAATTACATGTTAGCATTTATTGTTTTATAAGATTATGCAGCATACATTCGCCAATAAAAATTGTCAAGAGTACATAGATATAAAATAAAAACACACAAAAGATGTCTGAGTCTAAAATTATTAAGGCAATCATGAAGTGTTTCCATGCAGTATGCTGGGCTGACATCATTTTATGCCGTTTTCTTTTTTCATTAAACTCTACCTATGAAATCATGCAATAATAATTATAATATTAATAGTCAAGTTTATTTCATACAGCGTTTTAATAGCAACCTTCAGCTCAAAGTGCT
Organism: Amphiprion ocellaris; assembly: GCF_022539595.1. NCBI lineage: Eukaryota > Metazoa > Chordata > Actinopteri > Pomacentridae > Amphiprion > Amphiprion ocellaris. The sequence continues at coordinate 32,625,948 of NC_072783.1, read as the reverse complement.
GCACAAAGTTTTAAAAAGCCAATGTTAAATAAGTTAAAAATAAGAAATACAATTAAAACAAGTACTGAAATGAAATAATAAACTTCTAATACAGTTAAAACTTTACAGTTATTTAAAACACCAATATTAAAAGAAAAAAATGCACTAAATAAACAAAATCATGCTTAAAAATGTACAACTGTGTTTATTCTGTCTTGTCTTCATGTATTTTATGTAGTATTTAAGTCACATTGTTGTTTAAAGATGCTCCACAGCTTTACCTTATCTTTATGGTGGCGCAATGTTTGTGTAATTGGGAACTGTACAGAGAAAACAAGTGCTTTGAATATTTCATTATCTAAAAAAATCAAACCAACAAACAAAAGCAACAACAACAACAAAAAAACCCTTTTTGTTTCACTGTATTGTTGACTCAGTGTTTATTTTTCTCGACTGTTAATTGAATGTGATGGAAATCATTAGAAAGCTCATCATTCTGCAGTTTATAGGACAATCATGATGAAATATCTGTACATTTCTCCTTTAAAATGGCATCTTCAAGTTCTATCACTTCTTAATTAAGTATTTATTGATTGGATTCCTTTATGTTGTTTTGAAAAATGTGTTTTCAATTTGAACAGTTTATTGATGGATTATTATCGTGTTCTTCATAATGTTCCAAGTTTATTGTCCGTGAAAATATAAATTGTTTTAAGAGTAGAATCCATATTAGTCCTTACAATCTCAGTAAACATACGGCTGGCATCAGTTTGTTTTCAGTAATTTCAAGTTAACATTATTTATGTTTCATTAAAATACATCAAAATTTCAACAATAGCAAATCTAATCAATCCTAATAAGCTTGCAGTTGAAACACCAAAACCAGTTTCATCCTGATCTAGATTATAGATTTATCATAGCCAAGCAGCTCAAAGAAACAAAATAAACCTCCTTTTCTTTAGATTATATTTCATTATTGTAACTGTCGTTTAAATCATGTCTTTTTCTTTATTATGTATACCATTTTGAGCTGCAGTATGTCTAAAGGTACTAAATAAATAAAATTGCTTGGTGTTATAAATATGATTTAATTTTATAAAAGAATGAAATGGAAAGGCAGAATTGGGTCATTTCACAACATTCCCTTTGTCTTCCACCATCTCTGAGGCTCTCCTCTCTCCCCCTCACCTCCTTCACCTCCTTCACCTCCTTCACCTACAAGTACCTGGGTGTTCACCTAAATAACAAACTGGACTGGACAGATAACACTGAGTCTCTGTATAAGAAGGGTCAGTGTCGTCTATACCTGCTGAGGAGACTCCCATCATTTGGTGTGAGCAGGTCACTGCTGAAGACCTTTTATGACACTGTGATTGCATCCATGGTCTTCTATGCAGAGGTGTGCTGGGGAGGGGGATGCTCTGAGTGTGATAAGAACAGACTAAACAGACTGATTAAAAGAGCAGCTCAGTCTGTGGCTGATCCCTGGACTCCATGGAGGTGGTGGGAGAGAGGAGGGCTCTGGATAAACTGTCTTCTGTCATCAGAAACTCCTCCCACCCTCTGCATCAGACTGTGAACTCCTTAAGAAGCACCTTCAGCAACAGACTGGTTCACCCTGAATGTAAGAAGGAACGTTTCCACAGGTTGTTTATTCCAACATCTGTTAGATCGTACAATGCCGCCGTAGAACTGGTCTACCTCTGTTACTGCTGCACTTTCTCCCTCACATATACAGACCACTTATGTGCAACAACTGTTTCAACCTCATGTAAATAGTCTTCTTAAAAAAAAAAACTAAAAAAAACCCATCTGTCTATATAATGTTCTCTGCGTTTTTGCACTGTGTGTTTCTATTTATTCTGTACTGCCTTTATACTATTCTTTCTCCTTGGAGCTGCAGTAATGGTGAACTTTCCCCACTGTGGGATCAATAAAGTTTATCTTATCTTATCTTAGTAGTTCAGTTCCGCAATCTGATCAAAAACTTCCACTTCTCCGATGTATTTGTACTTTTGGCACCACTTGGCTTCACCTGTGTTGAATTAGATGCGTTAAAATGAGTAAATACTGATGCAGTCACTTAGTTTACATTTAATATTTTAATTAGATGATATTAATTGATAGAAATCAGTTTTCATTTTGACACGAAAGAGTTTTTTTGAAGTAACATCTTGTCGAAAAAATGCAAATTCTGCACTCACCCCAACTGGATGGATGAAGGTTAATGACAGTGGTAGTTTCTCATTTATTAAGAGCAGTTTTTTTGACTCTTATCAAACACAGAAGAAACAAGAAGCCAGAAAATGTGTTTTCATTTTCAGCGTCCTATGTCTGGACATGTATTCTGTTCAGGGGTGACGGATGTCGCTGGTGCGCAGGACAGGAAATCCCCTCTCACTGGGGTTTACCTGCTGCCTCCAGGTGACGCCGGGTTAGGACTAAAAACTCTGCTCCAGGTGAGGCTCGAACTCACAACCTCGGCATTGCTCTGCTGAATACTGTCATATAAGTACCGCGCGCTAACCGATTGCGCCACTGGAGCTTCGGCAATAAACGGCCGGGAAGTCGGTTTAAGAAAGCCACGAGCACCGGTGATGCCCGAAAACGTTTAATTTTGCTCCTTTTTCGGTTTTCAGCCCGTATAGCTGCAGAAACGACGCAGACCAGATGATAAGTTTACGAGACGCCGGTGGTCTCGCAGCGTTGAGCCGAGAACAGCTCCCACTGAGCCGAATCACATGCTGCGTTCACGAACCTCTCAGAAAGCTCGAACAAACCAAGAACACCGACAAATATGGTGTTTTTAATTAAGGCAGGCAAAAAGAAAAGAAATAAAACACAAAACAACGAGGATTTGTATCATTTTAAATAAAATCATTCTTGCATAAATGAATTAACATAAACAAAAGTGTATAAAATCAACATAAAGGGAAAACGTGAGTTAAATAGATAATGAATATTATTGTAGGGTCATAACTTTAATAGTATCTTAGATAAATGTGTATTTTTTAAATAAAATATTGTATTGTTTTAACCTTAATGTTTAACTTAGACAAGTAAATTCGCTTACTTGATCTTAAGCTTGATATTTCAAATAGCAAGGTAAGAATGGATATATAATATATAATATTGTAGAGTCTTAACTTCAATATTTAAATTAACATATGGCAAATTTATACTACATAAAATATTGTAGGGTTTTAACCTTATTATGTCACTTAGTCAAGTGCATTTCCATAGTTATTCATTATTATTATTATTATTATTATTATTATTATTATTATTATTATTATTATTAGTAGTAGTAGTAGTAGTAGTAGTAGTAGTAGTAGTAGTAGCATTAATAATAATAATAATAATTAACCTCAGTATTTAAATTAATATCTATTATATAAAATACTTTAGTGTTTTAACTTTACTGTTTCACTTCGGTGCACTTCCATAATAATCCACTAATGTTAATAATAATAATAATAATAATAATAACAATAATAATAATAATAATAATAATAATAATAATAATAATAATAATAATAATAATAATAATAATAATAATAATGATAATACCTTAGTCAGGCAAATTTGAAGCATTTTTAAAAAACATTGTAGGGTCTTTATCTAAATATTTTACTTATTCAAGTAAATTAGCATAATTAATCATGTTGTAGGGTCTTAACCTTAACATTTAACTTGTCAGGTAAATTTTCACAATAAATATAGTTGTAGTTTCTTAAATTTAATATACGAAATAGAAAAAGTGCAGAATTATTGATATTGTAGGGTCTTAATCTTGATATTTAAATTAGGCAAATTGGCATTGTAGGGTTCTGACCTATCTTATCTCTCTTCTACTCAGTGCATTGACTGTTTTAGATGTCCTTCATTTATAATGATGACTTTACTTGATTAATAAGGCTAAGGCTATATTGCTTCAACCATTTTACTCTGATTTATCATTTCTGATGTATTGCATTTGGATTATTGTATCTGTTGTTTTTAAAATATGAAGCAAACCTCTGTTCATTTAGGTGATTCTTTTATATTTTTAATTTGCAAACACAGAGAAGATTCAGGAATTTAATTCAGGAAAATAGAAGCTTTAAAACAGTGAAATGAGGCTTTTATTTCTGTTGCGGACCCACATTCTGATTTAGGCCAGACAAATCATACACACGGCTGTAAATCCTAAAATAGATGACAAGTTTGAGTTCACAGGAGGATAAAAATACCAATGCCACACTAATGAATATCATCCTGTGAATATCATTCTACTAAATGTCTCTTTATCACCTTTATTATAGCTTCCTCACATCTGGTAGGGAAACATAAACTATTATAGAACTCTATTAGTAGTTATTATGATAATATTTATATTAGGATACTGTTTGGATATAGTCGTTTCAGAGCTTTAATATTTCTGACTCATGTAGCCATAAGCAGGTGTCATTTGACCTGATCTTCATAGTCTGAGGTTTGGCCTCTTACTGCAGGTGCAGTTCCAGGAAACTAAGTTTACATTCAACTTTGAGGTGACTTTTTTCCTGTTTAAAGATCACAATAAACACACACCCACAAAGTCCAGTTGACAAAGAAAGTTTTTAGTACAGGAGAATGTATCTGGTTTGCACAGAGGCTCGACCTCAGCTCCGTCCAGGTATTATCACGTCATGAGCACCCAACGCTGATAATGTAGCTCCTGTGGCTGGATGGGAGAAAATGCCTGCAGCCAGGGTCCAAAATTTGGTACTGGTATTGCAACTTTCTACTACCCCAGCTTCAGTTAGTGCCTCCAATGTGCCGTCACACATTCTGGTGACAAAGCTAGCCATTAGCTGTAGGAAAAACCCAGAAGAAGTGTGCTTATTCTGAGGGTGTTTCTGAACTCCATGAAGACTCTTCTAACCATCTGGATGAAAACATAGGTCATCTGCAGAATGGTTAAAAGATTACAACTTGGGAAATAGACTAAAAATCTTTTATGTACCATGCAGAGGAGAGAATATTTATTTATCCAGATGTTTAGAAGATCCTTTGAGGACTCTTTAACCCTTTGACACCTGAATGTATTTACAATTAAATTTAAAAAAACCTTTTGTGTGTTTTTGTTTTCCAGCTGATGCTAAAATAAGTGGAGATTGAAAATTTGTCTACTACACATAGAACAGATATATGATAATAATAACAGATGTTTAATAGTTAGGTCCCACTCTGACCGGTCCTACCAGAAACCAGTGCTTGCAAAAGGTTCCGAGGTACGTATTGAATATACACAGACCAGCTTTGGATGAATGGATACGCTATCTGCAGTCTGAATGAAAGTGGTATGATGTGAATTTGCGACAATAGGGTGAAGGGTTAAATACACACTACCAATGAAGATAACATTAAATGAATGATAAATCCAGTCTAGACATTGTTAATGTGGTAAATGACTATTCTAGCTGGAAACGGCTATTTTGTTTTAATGGAATATCTCCATAGAGGTACAGAGGAACATTTCCAGCAACCATCACTCCTGTGTTCTAATGCTACATTGTGTTAGCTAATGGTGTTGAAAGGCTCATAGATGGTTAGAAAACCCTTGAAAATTGCATGGGTGACCTCAGACTTTTGAACAGTAGTGTAAGAACTAGTTTTAAATCATCTGTCAGAAAAACTGATGCTCACCTTTGAGGCTGGAATGTCTTCTGACACAGACTCTGGTTGATTCATGCTCATGGTGCTAAAATGAGATGCTTAGGAATCAAATGTGGGCATAAAGTTCAATTGTCCATATATTTTTGGACAGTTAGCGGCAAGTTAAAAGTTACATTTTCAACGTGCAGCTCGTTAAAGATAATATGAGGAAGCAGATTGCGAGGTTTTTTAAATCTGCTGCAGCTTTTTCTAGTCCCCCCCCCACCGCAGTAGCTTGTGCTTATAGCTGAAAGACAAATCCAATTACAGCATGTCAGGTTCAGACTAAACACTGTCATTCACGCTCTCCTTCTGTTTCCGATTTTCACCTTCAGTGGAAACCACAGACTGTATGAAAAATGCAGTTTAAAAAAAAGACAGAAATGGTCACATTTTTATGATGAGAGCCGCACATGCACAGTAAAGTATAGCTGCAGGCCTCCACCAGTTCATATTCCACACGCACGCCTCATTCTTCATCACTGTGTCAAATTGCCATATTTTGTGGGGGCATTTTTACAACATCCTCACACGGGCCGCGGTGTGTATCAGAGGCCCTCATCCATCACACACTCCCCCTCAAGAGCAACACAAAGAGAGACAAAAAGATGGAGTAGTAGGTGGCTGGTAGACGGGGCAGCACCAAAAATGACTCACCGAGAGCCATGGTCTGGCCTCGCGTTGTTTCTTGTCGTCGTTGTTTTCTTTTCTTTTTATTATTCTCGGCATATTCATAATTCAACACATGACATACAGGAAACACTAACATAAACATTCTGAATGAAAGAGAAGAAATCATGTGACCCCATCGGTCAGCGGAGGCTCTCACCTCAAAGACATGCGGCGGCGATGCCAGTTTCAAAACTTAGAATAAACACAACCTGAAGGCTGCGGGGGGCAACTTTTTGAGGCCTCGGGCAACATTGTCATGCAGCAAAAAGGAGGGGGAAGAGAGAGGAAAATGTGACTGTTAGCTTTAAAGAACAGAAAAACAGATGTTGCTGGAGAGTTGCAGACAGCTGCTGGCAAAGTTGCACTGATTTCTGCGTCAAAAAGTTGCCAGGATATGACAGCCTCGAGGGAAATATGACAGATCCATGCCCTTTTTCTGCTGCAAAGGAGGTGCTTTAGTACCCAAGTCAGGGCTAGATTAGGTAGGTACAGTCGGCCATAGAAATCGGATGAGTAGAATTTACAGTGCTGTAATGAGATATACAATATATTATACACTGGTTCATGTGGGAGGATTATGTTGTTCGATGTAAAGCTGGCTCTTCTACTTCTTGTTCTATTTTCAAAAAACCTGCAGATTCATCATGAATAACTGACAGCGTTTCTTTTGGGGGGTTTTTAAATAATGTCTCCGGGTCATCATTCTTCAACACCGGCACCAGCTCGTTTTTACTTCAAGATGAGCCTGAAAAAACGGAACTCTAGAGCAGCTGTTTCAGACTCCGTATAGTGCATTTTTCCTTTTTTTTTTTAATGTCATCAGCGGACATTTGTCTCTTCTCCCGTGTTACAATAACCCCCCCCAAAAAATGCAATCCCACCCTTTTCCCGTCTTTCATCTATCCCCGTGCCACCCCCCCAAACCCCGATCCTCCCAAAATATACAAACTGATAAAACTTCACAACAATTCACCATCAACACAAAAAGGTCACACAAAGTTCTGTCGTTATGTCCATCCATAAAAACTAAGAACAGCAACATCTCCCTTCGTTCACATTTGTGTTGTTGCCGTAGTCTTGCACACACACACACACACACACACACACACACACACACACACACACACACACACACACACACACACACTCTCTGCAACATGCACCCAAATACAGTATATACACATACAAACACTTTCCCAGGTGGGGGTTTAATGACAGGCAGCACTTGCAGTCGATTCCTGTTTCTATTGCATCACATCCTTCTGTTGCCAGACAGCTTGTTTAACTGTTGCTAGGGGGTTATAATAATGGTGTTTCAGGGTAAAAAGCAAAGGGAAGGGTGGACAGGAGGCGGAGGAGGATGTGTGGAGGTCACAGAGTCCGATCAGTCGTGGATGACGATGGGGCCTCGCATCCTCAGGCTGGGGTGGGGGTGTGGGGGGCCCAGGACCAGCCCCTGCGGTGGGCCCTGGGAGACCCTGCGCAGGGTGATCTGCTCACAGGGCTGCCGGCAGGCGTGCCTCAGCTGGGAGCGCGACAGCAGCCGCCGGGCCCTCCTGCAGGGGCGGAGACGACACAGGATGTGAGCCAGGAGGAAGATGCAAAGATGCAAAGATGCAAAGGTGATAACAGTGGAAACTGAACATTAATCAAGACTAAAGGTTAATTATTGACCCTAGACTAATGGTACATTTAAGGATAATTCTTGATATACTTTGAGTATTTTCATTTTCTGCAACATTTCAGATTTAAATCTTGTATCTTAACCACATCTTCTGACAACTTTAGCTAGTTACTTGGCAAATTTAGATTTTTACTTTGAACTGAGCACTTGCAGGAAGAACATGCAGGGATTCAAAGGTGATAGTGAAAATTCAACATTAATCAAGACAAAACGTTTATTCTTTACCAAGGAATCATGGAATTTTATTATAATTCTTGATTAATTTTGAGCATTTTCATTTTCTGCTATTTTGTACTTCTTTTCTGCTCTATTTCAGATGCAAATATTGCATCTTAACCACATTTTCTGACAGCTTTTACTAGTTACTTTGCAAATTTTGAGTAATAACACAATGTACAGCCAAGTAGCAGATAATTCCTATATCTCATGTTTACACCTGAAAGATAATTACAGCACATCAGGTTCAGTCTCAATACTGTCGTTCACGCTCTCCTTCTGTTTTGGACTTTCAGTAGAAACCACAGACTGTATAAAAATATTTTATAATTTTGATATACTTCCAAAATTTTCATTTTCACTTTATACTTCTTCTGTGCTCTATTTCAGATGTAAAAATTGCATTTCAACCACATTTTCTGGCAGTTTTTACTAGTTACTTTGCAAATTCAGATTAATAATAGAAAATATCGCCAAGTAGCATATGATTCTTGGTAAGGAAGACTTTATTGATCCCTGAGGGGAAATTCAGTCTGAGAGCTTCAACATCAATAATTAAAATCTAATAATAACATTATTCTGATCACATAGTGAGTACCTTTAGGATATTTTAATGCTCATCTTTCTATACTTTTGCTTAAATATTATTTTAATTTCCTGATTTTTGCCTGTAACATAGTATTTCCACATTACAGTCGACAAAGCAATGTGACCAGTTGGCCCAATTATTGTTTCCAAGGTCAGGAATAAACTTTTAGTCTCAACTTTTAAGCCAACACGAGTCATTAAAATGCTCAGAAAACTACATTATACAGTCTGCTATTTGGTGAAAATGAGGCAATTCTGAGGAAGATTGTGTGATGAAAACAAGAACAAGGACAGCTGCTAACCCTGACGTAAAAATTACTCATTTGGATTGTAGTGAATTCAAGAGTTAACGATCGAACATGTTTGATCAGTGACTCTTTGAACAGAGATGGAAGGCTAACTAAAGGCTAAGCTACTTGCTTATGAAAAGTATTCACTCCATGTTTGAAGTTTTCCCTTTTTATTGCTTTTTAGCACTGAATCATGGTCAGTTTCAAAGACTCTTTCAAGTCAAAGTGAAAACAGATTTCTACAAAGTAATGTCAACTGATTAGAAATGTAACGTGAAATAAGTGATTGCTTAAGAATTCATTGCCCCTCAAGTCTGTAGTTAGAAGATACGACTTTAACCACAATTACAGCACTGAAACGGTGTGGAAAAGTCTCAGTTATACCTCATTCTTCTTTGCCAAACTGCTCGTGCTCCGTAAGGTTGCAAACAGTCACGAGTCCCTTTTCAAGCCCGACTACAAACTCCTAATTGGATTGAGGTCTGGGCTCTGACTCGGCCACTTTAACCTTCCACCTTTACAAGCCTTCCAGAGCCTGCTGCTGATAGATTTAAAAAGAGTTCTGTTCACCAGTAGCTGAAAGCTCTTCCATCTCACTGCTGAAGCCTGTAACTCCTTCAGAGGAGTCATAGGTGTCTTGGTGGCCTCATACACTAGTTTCTGTCATGCATGCTCACTTCGTTTTTGAGGACAACCTTTTCTTGGCAGATTTATGAGCCATACCCCTTCCCTTTCGTAATGACTGATTTTACTGTGCTCTAAATGATATGCAGCAACTGAGAAATATTCTTGTATCCATCCTCTAACTTATGTTTTTTTAATAACCGTTTCACAGAGTTTATTTTGTCCTAATGGTGTAGTTATAGACAAGGATTCACCAGTAACCAAGTCTTTGTCCTACAGTTTGTTTTGTATTTTTAATTTAATCGACATTACTGTGTAAAAATCTGTTTTCACTTTGTCATGAAAGAGTCTTTCTTTGTAAATGATTGTAAAACAAAAACAAACTAAACGAAAAACTAAACTGACCATGATTCCATATTGAAAAGCAGTAAAAGGGTCAATACTTTTTATAGGCACTATATGCATGATTTTGAGTTACTTGAACTTTACTTGTGTATTTCATTCTCTGCTGCTTGATACTACTTATAATTTATTACAGAGGAAAATATTGTCATTTTTAAATCCACTTCATTTATGTGCTATATTTAACTGGTTTGGAGATTCAGTTTAGTACACAAAATATAATCAACAAATATCTTATGATATACCGTAATATTATCCATTAAAATGAAACTTTATTGATGCCAGAGGGGAAATTCATGAGCTACCCAAACACATAAACTAAATCACCTTTACCAGTTCCAACATTAAAGTGATTAACACATAAATGCATCAATAATTAGAAGTCAATAATATACATTATTCAAAAACATGCCATTCTGCATGTGGAGTACCTTTACTTCTGGTGATATGTTTTGATTCACACTTTTACTTAAGTAAGTATAAATTTAATGTATATCTTGTAACATAGTATTTCTACTCTGTTGTATTAGTACTTCTACTTTGGAACATCCACCTCTGCTTTGAAGGAAGCCTATTTCTGCATTTCCCAGAGTTCCCTCTGTTCCCATAGCTACCATAATTCAGCGGGTTTCCTTATAGATCTTGGCTTTATTAATTCTCCCTGATGTGCTGATGTGTCTTCCTACAGATTTGTCATTTCAAAGCAGCATCTGCAGCTGCTGCAGCTGAGCTCAGGTCTGTTTACTGGAGCTTTGTGCGAAGCCAAGCAAGCCTGCTGTTAGAGGCAGCTTCATATTTAGCTTACAGAGTGGTATCCATCTTCTGATTTAACTCTGAGCCTGACAATAAATAAGAACATTTCCCAACTTTACAATATTTTAGGCTGTGTGTTTATGATTCAGGAAATTTTCAGCTTATAGATATTATTGTTTTTCCATTTATTTATTAGTTTTTTGTCTTTGGCAGGTAATTTTCATGCATGGTTTGAATGCGTTAAAGAATGCAGCTTAGATTTTAGTAGCTGGAACATGCATCTTTAAGTTTCTGGAAATTACAAGCTTGCAGGTCATGTTTTTCTGATTACTTAAATGTACCTGACTGCAGTAGCGAACAGAATGAATGATTAGACAGCAAATTTGTCATATGCATTCTGGATTTACATGCAAAATGCATCATACTGGATGACTGTTAATTTCTTAGTTGTTTAAAGCAGAAAGAGCCAGAAAAAGGTTTCTGTTTTCTGTGATCAGCACATCTAACAAGCAACAGCTTTATATGAGGTGTAAAGTCTGAGCCGCATAAGCAACAGCTCGACGAATCTGAGATTAAATGAAAAAAAAAAACTCAAAGAGAAAAGGCTGCAAAGTTTAAGTTAGTTCAAATGATTTAATATGAGCACAATAGTTTTTTTCATATCTTGGCGTAATGCTGGATTCAAATTTAAGTTTTAAGTCACACATCAAAAACCTCGTAAAAACTATAAAATATAACCTGATAAACTTTCGGCACATTAGAGGCTGTCTATCTGTGGATGCTGCAAAGACCTTCATGCACGCTATGATCCTGTCCCACATGTATGATCCTGTCCCACATGTATGATCCTGTCCCACATGTATGATCCTGTCCCACATGTATGATCCTGTCCCACATGTATGATCCTGTCCCACATGTATGATCCTGTCCCACATGTATGATCCTGTCCCACATGTATGATCCTGTCCCACATGTATGATCCTGTCCCACATGTATGATCCTGTCCCACATGTATGATCCTGTCCCACATGTATGATCCTGTCCCACATGTATGATCCTGTCCCACATGTATGATCCTGTCCCACATGTCATATTGTATCACATGTTGGGGACGAGCTGGGCAGACAGTCATCAAACCGCTGGAGTCTCTTTACAGACAGACTTTGAAAATCCTGGACAAAAAATCAATGCAATACCACCATTGCAGGATTTTAGATAAGCATCATCTTCTGAGCTTTGAAAATTTTAAATGATTTTCAAATATGTGTCTTGTGTTTAAAATTTTAAATGGTTTGGCCCCTCCTCCGCTGCGCCAGTTCGTTCAGTACAGCTCGGCACAATCTATAAAATCCACGAGGATATCTTCCACCACTGACTGTTCAACACCTTTTCAACACACCACCTTTGGACAGTCAGCTTTTTCTGTAAAAGCTACAACTCAGTGGAACTCCCTGCCTGATGACATTAAGAACTGTACTTCTATCAGCAGTTTTAAAAACAAACTGAAAAACTTGCTAAAGAACACTCAGAACTGCAACCTTTAATGTCTTTTTAATTGGTATTTGTGTGTGACTGTGTGTACGTGTGCTTTTAAGAGTGTGTATGTATGTAATGTTTTGTTTCACTGTGTCATGTACTTTTTTGTATCATTTTAATGTTTTGATGTTTTTATTGTGACCTGCCAAGGGACTGCAGATGGAAATTAGCTTAAAGCTAACTCTGGTGCAATACATCAAAAGGAAACATTTATGTTTAATATTGTACATGGTCCCTTTTTAAATAAACTGATAATTATAATCAGAAACAAGCGGTTTGTACAATTTGGAGAGGCTTCACCAAAGAAGGGTGCAACATTTACTGAGGCATCAGCAGCAGAAGTACAAATCCATGTGTCTGTGATGAGGCCAGAGACAGAAGCATCTCTGCAGGATTTTCAAGCTTGTAAAAAGGGGCTCAGAGGTAATTTCCAGACTGCAGTGGGCTTTGTGATGCGACAGGGAGACACTTTTCACAGCCCACAGCTACCGAGTGCACCAAACCCAAGACTGTGGGACGGACACACTCGCAAATGCTGAATACAGCTCTAATGGAATTCAATTGGAGACAAATGCGAGGTACATAACCACAACGTCGAGGTGATTATTCATGGTTCCCTTTAGGCGGTTTGAGATTTAATGCACAGCTAAAGCTCTGCGTGCTCTCCTCGTTTTCTCTCTCCTCAGCAACACTGGGGATGGTTTTTTTCTTGTACACCACAGATCCCTGCTGCTGATAAAGTGAACATTATGCGGCCGTACATCTAAATGCGTCTGAGAGTGCATGCAACAATCATGCATCTCCGCAAAAGCACGATTATCACACAGCAGGACGTGCACATATTGTCGTGTGGAGTTAAAGCAGAACGTAACACGGAGAAGAACAGCACAGATTTAGTTGTGGTGGCGCATTATCTGCAGCTCTGCCGTTTGTCTGCTCAGCTGGCGGTTGGGAAGAGGAAGGCAAACATGTAAATCTATCCTCAAACATATCAGGCTGTCTCATTTACATTTTACTTTCTCTAATTCTGCTCCTGTCTTCTGATGCTTTGCTATACCTACATTAATATACATTACATTATTAAATTAATACTGAGGCTTGTAAGAAGCAGTTTACTGCTGTAACTATTTAAAGAAGATATATATACAGTTTGAATAATAATGTAGGAAAATGAAAGTTCTGTTTTCCAAATCTATATTCACTTTTGGACTTCTTGCTAATCTTTTATTTTGTTGGATAATTTTACCGTTGAAGGCTTTAAATGGTTAAATCTTTAAAAGTACATGATATTTTAGTGTATTATGTCACATATTATAATCAGACCAATTGTGGTAACACTTTACAACAGTCCACAACTAAAAGTTACATTTTCTTGACTCAATCAGGCACACTAATAAACCAGGTACCCAGAAAAATAATAAACACAAATGAAATACATCCTGTTGGTAATCAAATCAAGTTACTTTATTTAGTTATTATTTTATTAGTTATTATTTAGTTTGCATTTAGATATTCATTATTATTATTTAGTTTAAATTCAGCAATTTATTATTATTATTTAGTTTGTATTTAGATATTTATTATTATTATTTTGTTGAAATTTAGGAATTTATTATTATTATTTAGTTTGTATTTAGATATTTATTATTATTATTTTGTTGAAATTTAGGAATTTATTATTATTTAATTTGTATTTAGATATTTATTATTTTTATTGTTGAAATTTAGGAATTTATTATTATTATTTAGTTTGCATTTAGATATTTATTATTATTATTATTTTGCTGAAATTTTGGAAATTATTATTATTATTATTATTATTATTATTATTATTATTATTATTATTATTATTATTATTATTATTATTATTGTTGTTGTTGTTGTTGTTTAGTTTGTCTTTAGATATTAAATTAATGAATACAGCACACTTTATACAGTGTATGTTGAACCAAGGCATTTTTCCAACAAATAAATAGGATTAAAATTATACATTTACAAGTTTAAATATGAAGGGTTAAGCACCTACAATGTTATATAAAACACATATTTACCTGACTAACTTAAAGATTAAAGTTAAAACTCTAAAATATAACATATAATACCAAATTAACTATTTCAAAAATGAATGTTAAGACTCTACAAAAATTATATAATAAATTTCTGGGTGTCAAAATGTCAGTACAGAAAGAAAACAGACAATGAGAGAGAAACAGTTTGGTGTTTTTGTAAATGCTAATTGTAGCCTAATGGGGAAAAATATCTTGATTTAAAGGGGGAAAATGGTCGATTTGATTTATTTCACACTCGTACTCACACTTACGTATCAGAAGGAAACAGTAAGTATTTTCTTAGTACCTTAATTGGAATGTAAATGCTTGCTTATAATACAACAAAATATTTCGACAACTACTGGATTCATGGGCATACATCTTCCTACAGATATTTATGCTCCCCAGAGGATGAACCTTACCCATTTTGCTTGAAATATCTCAACATTTTGGATGGATTTTCCCAAAAATGTGGCACAAACATTCACGATCCCTTCATTTTTTCTCATCCCCCCCACCATTTAGCAGTTTGAAGCGCTTTAATGACACTGCAACATACAGCGTTACCTACGATAAGAAAAGCGTTAATCTGTCATCTCTATTTCCGTTTCTATTTGTCTCTCTCCCCTCCTGATCTCCCACTCCTTCTCTCTGCTCTGTGACTCGCTGTGTTCTTCATCACACTGAGAGAGAGAGAAGAGAGATAAAGGAGGGATAAAGAGACAGAGAAGGGGAGAAAAATGAAACTTCCAATCATCTCTCATCAGCAGCAGCCTTTCAGAGCAGATCTATCAGTCTTTTATTCAGAGAGCCATTAATTCCCTCCACTAGGAGAGTGAACGGCAGTATAATATAACAGAGACTACACATTGATGGTGTCTTCTCTGTCACACCAGCACACAGCCATGTTGATCTTAGTGCTAAGTGAGTGATCCATGTGAGTGCAGTTAATGTGGTAATGATATTTCCACTCAGGGCCCAGCGGTGCTCGGCTCCATCTGCACCAGTTCGCTGCTCTAATTTTAGCCCCGGCGGTCCGAGGGCGGCAGTGAGAGCTGGCTGCCATGGCTCATTTAGACACAGGCTTAATGGGAGAACATCTTTCTCTCACACACACGGACATGCAAAGTTTGATCGATTACGTGCACATACACGTGCATGGGCGTGTGACCTAATGTGTGCAGAGAGAGAAAATTAATTGAAGTTTATTCAACTGTCTGCTGAACAAAAGTTGCTGTCTGGGGTTCTTCAGACTTTGGGATTTGTAGTTGTTTTTTTTAAAAGGACTCTCAAACAAATTCTATGTTCACAAATTGTAAAAGAGAACCCTATTCTAGTTTGAATCCTGGAGGATGCAGAGGCAACTCATTTTCTAATATTTTTAGCTGTATATATATATTCAAATTATACATTTCTGCCCTTGATTGCATTTGATTCCCTTTTAGTCTTCACAGACTTTAATATCCTACTGAGAACCGAGGGGAAAAAAGGATCTTTCAATCTAACTGTTTTGTGATTTCCTGCCTTTTAGAGCTAAAAAAACAACTCACAATTTAGAACTTTATAAAAATACTTTTATTTTATAGACAACAGAACAATTTTACCATGAAAAAAACCAAAAAGGCAACACTCCAAAATGAAAATAGGCTGACAATAAAATAAGAGTCAATCCATTTTCTAACGAAACTTTAAGAAAGTAAGTTAAATAATAATAGTGTAAAAAATTAAGAGGTTGAATGAAAAATAGTAAGAAACAACTATTTATTTATGACATTAATTACTTTACATTCAACTTATTACCCCACAAAGAGACGTGTTTTGGGGCAGAAATTTGAACGTAAACAAAGAACTAGCCTTCTAGTTAGCTGTTAGCAAACCCCAGTAAATCATTGACATTCATAAAGGGGCTATTATTTTTCCTGGCATAAAGTTTAACTGAATTTGATCCCAATCTATAATTCAGGACATATTCATAAACAAGAAAATGTATGATTACCAGCAGTAAAACAACAATATCTTAACTATTTTTGACTTGACTTTTCTCTTTTCCTGGCTGTGTCCATTTAGTCTCAGCATGAAGACAAGTCCCTCATCAAACCCAATCACTTGAGATATCATTGGAAAGGCCAGGGTGTCCTCTGTTAGGCATGTCAGGATTTAGTAGGGTAACTCAAATGAGTCAAAAGATATAGATCAAAAACAAATGTCCAGTAAAGAGGACATGAATGTATGGGCCAGGTCTCAGGAGGACATACATCAGTCTGAGGCTGCACTCAGGCACAGCGGAGCCTTTCAACTAAAAGCTAAGGCCAGCATGCTCGCAGTGGTAAACATTCTGCACGTCAATAGCGTATTTAACCCCAGCTAGGGTTCTACCAAGTGCTTTACGATGTGTTTCTCATTCACACACCCGCACAGCTGCCATGCAATTTGCTCAGCTGCCATCGAGGGCAACTTGGGGCTCATAGTCTTGTGGAGGAGTCAGGGGGTCAAACTGCCAACTCTGCAATCAGTAGACAAGCTGCTCCAGCTGCCGCAATAAGGTGCTAATGTACACCAGCTGTAATATGTTTTATAATGTTCAGCATTTGCTCATAAAAGAAAAGAATGTGTTGAAATTTGCAGCGATGATGTGAATATTTGTATCAAAATTCCTAGAAATCCATCCAAAAAGTTGTCAAAGTAACCCAAAAGCGTAGACCTCATAATGGTGTTGGATTACCAGAGTTATTAGGATCCATCCTCTGGGGAGCCTGAATATCTATTACACATGGAATTGCAATCCATTTAGTAGCTGCTGAGATATATCAGTTTGCACCAGATTGGTAAACTTCCCTACTGACACTGCTGGCAACAAGTAACTGAATCAATGCCAGCAGCAAGAGTTAAATACAAGAAAACCTCACAGTGAAGCTGAAAAAAGCTTCAAATAGAGGTAGCTCTGTGTTTCTACATCCAGTCCAAGATTTTTGAAGTGCTGAGGTCATGAGTTGATCACATTGTTCTTTCCAGAAATCCAAAAAAGGATGAAGTGTTCCCATTTTATTTGACAAAATGAAGGCTAAATAAATTCAACTGTGGTGGAATTAACCATGTTTCTTTAGTCTGAAAGTGGTGATTTTAAATGCAATAAGTGTGAAAATACCTGGAGAGTTTGTTAGTTTTTTGACTGTAGAATATAAAAAGAAACCGTTATGACATGAGTGACTGTCACCCTGTCATCGCTTCCATCTAGGATATTTTTTTCCCACATTTCTGGTCAAAAGCAATTGTGATTCAGTTGGTCAAAGCCGCTGCGTTTTTGTGTTTCTCTGCTGTCTGAAGAGCTGCTAGACTGTGTTTTGATGAACAATGTGCTGATGTTTTTTATACCCTTAGACACAGCATAATGAGAACAAGACTCTGGAGGCTTCCCAGACAGACACTCTGCTGCTTCAAAGCGCATGGGTTTTGTGTTTTGGTGTTTTTGGGGTGTTTTGTGTGTTAGCGCTGTGCAGCTGTCTGAAAGTCACCACGGACAAAAATAACTCCTTTTATGTCACAGCTCAATTCCTCTTATGTGCTTTCCCCCTCGGCTCTCTGCATCACTTGGCCTCCCTTCACACACACACACACACACACATATATACACACACACACACACGAGTCAGTCAATCAAAGGGTCAATAAAGGGTCACCTTTGCTTACCTGGTCTCCCGGGTGACGAGGAAGAAGCTGTCATCGGGGGCATCGATCCAGTTGGGGCGTCTCTTGCGGATCATCACTCCACCTCTGGTGCTGCCGCTGCCGCTGTTGCGCCCGTTGTGCTGCAGAAACACAATTAAATATCATTTTATTAGAATACGTAGTGATGCAGCTGCAATGAATCTGTGATAAAATACTAGAAGATACCTACCAGGAGAGGTCCACCTGTTGTACCTGGGTTCTCTGCAAAAACAAAGCCACAGCAGTGAGAGAAAGATGCAAAGTGCGCGTGAGGGAATCAGTCAGTTGTGAATGGGTATTGATTAGTTTATTGCTTTTCCTAGTTTACAAGTGGTGCAAACAAAATGACTGTGTTTCAATTCAGTAGAAATAGTGAAGTTACCAATAAAAAACAAAGTGTCAGACTGAAGTTGAATCATCCAAATTATCCAAATGACCCCCATCTGCTGATTCGTTTTCATTAGAATTAGTTGTCATTCTCTCCAACGAGCTAGTTTAGATAAGAAATGGCAGAAAAGGTTATCAACTCCGGGTGTATTTCCACTAATCTGAAGCAGAAGGAGAACAAAAACATTGGATATCAACACTGTTTGGTCCCCAAGGTTAACTCACATCATAAGTATTTAAAAGAAACAGGGGATGCATTTGCCAATTTATTGGTATTATATTTTTGGTCATGGCGGGGGGGGGGGGGGGGGGGGGGGGGGGGGGGGGCTCTAACAGAAAAACTTTCTGCTTGTGGGCAGGATTATGGTAAGCAATAACAGTGTTATTGGAAAACAAGTCACAATTGCTTTTGTGGAATTAGTTTAGCCCTCTTTTATTCTTCTTAACAGGAAAAATGTCTGTGTGTGTACCTGAGCGCCTGTCCGGCTCGGCCCTGCTGTGGTGATGGTAGCTGCGTTTTCCCAGCATGCCGTGGGGGCCGTGGGGGAGGGAGGAGAGGAGGCGTCGAGGGGGAGGCGTCTGCAGGCCCGGGGTGCGGTGGGAACGAGGGGCGTGGGCCGCCGGACGGGACTCTGTGGAGAGACACCACACTGGAAGCTGCATGAACTGGCTCCTATACAGCATCTCATGTTTTATTGATTCATTCAAGAACACTGGAGGAATCTGATTATCATTCAGCTCCGACTGTGTGTTGATTTCTTTTTTTTACCTAGAAACTGCAGAACACTGGTCAGAGTGCTCCTTTGGGCGGCTCTGGTTTTGGGTAGTCGAGTCCCCTGCCCTTCGGATGCCCTTAACATGTCTAAACCAAACACAGAAACGTGTGTCAGTGAACGCAGCATCTCTCAGGCTGCACAATCTGCTGATTTATCTGTTTGAACAAGGATGCCTTGTAGAGATGAGAATGACCTTTTGGATGCAGGATGCAGGAATCAATGTGGTGACTTGCTTTCAGGGATGGCATGACCGCTAAAAAAATAAATAAAAAAGTAACCTCCCCCCACATGCACATACAGATGTCGGTACATGCCTACATGCACTCTAACGACACACACATCAAAATATGAATGCAGTATGACAGCAGGCGCCGAGTCCATGCTGAGGGGAAGGGAGTGTGCCGCCGCTTCCTCCGAGTGTGGTGGAGTCGATGGACAGATAACACAGACACATGAAGCACAAGGACTCGGAAGAGATGCTTTCAAGGTGTGACTTTATTTGAGGTCTACTCTCACATTCACGCAGTAATGAAAGAAAAAAAAAAGAGCCAAAAAAGAGGTAGAGGATGAGATGAGAATATTGCAACAGTCAGTAGAAAATGAAGGACTGAAGGATGAGGCGATGCTGGGAAAGAAATGGCAAGAAATGAGTCTGAATGGCAAATCCTGTCGGTGGGATTTACGAGACAGGAGGGAGGGCGACGCCATGAATTCATATGAATATTGCATGATTCAAAACAGGAAATAAAGCTGAGTGAATGGTATGCCGAGGGTGTGTCCAACAGGACCTGCACTTCTTATGGGTGAGCCTGATCTAGAGTGGGCGATGCAGCCAGCAGCAAAGAAGAGCAGCTACATTTTTCTTTTAGTACCCGACAATAAAGTCTTCTCCTCACCTCCTTTCTTTCAAGTTTCAGCAGCTTAAATCTGTCTAAAGCTCACAATCAATCACTTTGTCTAATACACTCACAGAAACACACAGAATGAGGGAAAAAAATACGGAAGAAACAAAATGTTTAAAAAAAAAATTGGCAATGGCAAACGCACTGAAGCTGAGGTTGAGTATTTACAATGAACATTTGTAGCTGAGACAACTGGCTCAGACATGACAGCACAGAGAGGGCGAACCTTCAGCAGGGGCGCCGTGCAAAATAGAGCTTCTCTTAGTAAAATACATTTTCTCTACATCTAACTTCAGCAAATATACGGCTCAGACTGGAATATAATTTCTATCGGATGCTGTTACAATCTACTTGTTAATGACAGGAGCAAGTTCAGGTATTATGTGTGTATTTTCAGCGTGTATGCAGACGTGCTCGTGTGGAATAGCCCTGTTTGTTTCATCTTTGTGTAGAATTCCAACAGTCTTTCAGTTCACAGTGACCAAAAACTACAACAGATAAAAGAAAAAAAAAACACGAATGAAAAGATGATCAAAACTCATAATTATGAGGACAGGCAGTCTTTATTGGAAACAGGGGGTGGGAGAATACAAAAACAAAATAATAATAATAACAATAATAACAAAAACAGAAAGAGAGACAGACAGGGTGGGGGGGTAGAGACGGGCAGAGATGGGTTGATGGCGGGGCAGTCGGGGTGAGGACAGGTGAGGGGGGGGTGAGTGTGTGTGTTTGTGTTGCTGTGTTTTGTCTGCAGGTGTGTTGTGTTGTGTGCGTCCATGTGGCCGAAGTTAAGAGGAATTGAAAGAGCTCTTACACTCTGCCTTTATGGCCCCACAGTTAATGGGGACAAAGGGCCGGCGCGCAGCGCGGCGCAGCCTGATGATGTCACGGCACATGTGCCGGGCCAGCTTGGTGAGGCGGGTGGCCTGCAGCAGGAAGGCCTGCTTGGTCTTCATGGAGGACTTGGGGCTGCCGCTGTTTCGCATCGGCACCATGTGGTTGGACTGGCGAGGAGCGTGACCCCTTGAGCGAGACTCCTGAAAATCGAAGGAGGGACAGAAAAGGCAATGAACAGCTGAAATGCAGACAGAATATTTAAAAATAAACGCTACTGAGGCTCCAAGTCCCACTTCAATTCCAGGCGGCTGTCTGTTCCACTAGCCTTGTGTCAGTGTATTTAATATTGAGATTATGCTTATGTCAAAAGCTCACAGGAAGCTGTTTGGAAGGCTTAAAAATCATTATGTTTTCCACAATAACATATTCAAATGTTACTTTTAACGCTCTGTACCCCATAACAGCCTGGTAGGTTTGACAGGCATTTTATTTAGGAGAAATACACCAAACTTGCACCATTTACCATAGAGGGAAACTTTAAGAACAGGAACAGCTGTCAGATTTTCAATTTTCCAACTGTCATTGAACTGCTGTGACTTTTAGGTTTGTTGGGAAAAACAACCAAATCTAAGCTAAAAATTGGGATATTTAATCAAAATCACTGTTCTGTATGTCTCACCTAAAAAATTTCTCATAAATAAACCATTTGTATTGTCCGGACACTGTACAAAACGTAAGATTCTACACTCCTCTGCACAACCAACCAAGCCATGAATGATTCTGCTGCAACCAACAGTCGTGACAAAAATTCAAGAACTTCTCAAGTGAACTGGGCTGAACTGTGGGCAGTTTAAAGAGCAGATTTGAGAGTGGAAACAAATTAAAACTCTAAGTCATGAAGTATCTACAGTCTGCAGAGCTACCATTTTCTTCCCGAGTATCAATAACAACTGAGGGCACTTGGAAACAGATTGTCTAGGTTTTATCAATGAAATTCAACTTCTGCTTCAATTTTTTTTAATGGTTTATGGCATTATAACTTTGCTATACTGCAAAGGGGATGCTGCCCAGTTCCCTCTGCTTCTAGCCATGATTGTGCTGTTTCCAGTGAGTTGCAGGACTTTATATTGCACAGAGTAAAGAAAAATGTGACAGGAGCAAATACCGCTTAGGGTTCAGAAGGTTAAATAAAATAATAATCAATCGAACAATGAGTTCTTCCTTCATAAAGGCTTTAATGTTCAGCTGTTGCTAAAACAATTTCACAGAGGAGTTGTTTTAACTCATCAGTCACTGTGGGGGCTGCAGTTTGTGGTGCTGTTGAACTGCATTGTGTAAGACAATGAGGTGATTTCAATATTTTGTCCACCTCGTTTACGCCTTTGAGGATAATTACAGCCTCCAAAACAACCATAAAGTTGAATCAGCACCCTTCTAAAAACAGTTTCAATAAAAGCTGAACATTAAAACCTTCATGAATTGGGCATTTAATGCAGGACTGTTGTATCACTCCAGATAACCGGCAGCCGAGCGTGTATTGTGGTATAGAGTCAACCTTTCCACACGTCATAGTTCATACACTTTCAATTTATAACATTAGTAAAGGTTCATACTACTACATTAAATAAACATATTATTTCTACAGTCATTGATTTTATAGTTCAGTTAACATTTACATTAGGATGATAAAAGGGTAAATAAAGTCACAGGGTCCTGTAAAGCTGAATTCTGAGACAACACCTTCTAACTGGTAAGTTTTCACACTTGAAAGAAGTCAAAGTGGAGCGTGTGTAAATTTATTAACAGCTAATAAGCGAGACAGAGGACGGGATATTGTGAGCTCGATGAATAATTGATGGTGGCAGCCAAGACATCACTTATATACCGTGGATGTTACATTTTACAGCCCTGCAGTCGTGCGTATTCAACTTATGCTTCACAAAGTAGGTTCTAATGCAAATTTATCCTGCAGATTTGCACAGATTTGTAGGAATTAAAAAGCTTTGTTTTTCTGTAATCTCTGAAGACTTGAGTTTGAACATTTAAACACGTTTTGAGAAGTTTGGTTTTCAGTCTTGTCTGTATTTTACATCTGTCTGAACTCACGTTGCTTGCTGGACTAGGGGAGGTCCTCTCCTCGGGGCCCTCAGCTCTGCTCGGCATCTTCAGACCGCCGTACTTCTTCCAGTACATCCAGCAGGAAACGCACAGGCGGCACTGCATGTTTGGAGGCCCCCATGAGTACCACTGGGCCGACTGCATGGCTGTTAATGTACAAAATGCATTAATGCTTGTTAGACGGATTGCAGAGGGGAAAATGGTCTCAAGGCACTCAGAAAATCCATCTCTTCTCCTCTGTCCCGGTCTCTCTCTAAACGAATTTATCAATATTCATACTCCAGAATTACTAACACTGCATAGCTGCTATCGACTGTAAAGTACGTGATAAACATTAAAACTTTGGTACATGGACAGGCGGACAGATAACAGACAGTGTGGTAGAGATATATTTAAATTTTCCTGGTTTTAATTAAATCCTAAACCTTATTAAATCCCACTTCCAGTTTTTAAGCACAATTTGGCAAAGCATAAGGACAATTTATTGATTGACTGTCACCAATTTTTACATATTCTCTGATTTGCATTCTGGCAGCTGAGGTATAGTTGCAGTTCAGCTTCTGCTAAAACAAACAGCAGCATTATTTGCATATCACTGTAGCCAACACTACACTCCTTGGTGCATTCAATTTCAATAGTACGCCAATTTGTGAGTTTAGGGTAAGAAATATGAGGTGCAGGAACAATTCATTAATCAAACTGACTGCCCACAACAGAAAGCTTGCTAAATAATTGTCATTTATCAAACAAAATCGTCATGTTTTCTGCTGCAACTTTGCAAATGAGTGGATTTGCACTTTTCTGTGTTCTCTCATTGTACATTAGATATCTTTAAGCTTTGGACAGTGAATTGGACAAAACATGGAGTTTATAAACACTTCTTTGTAAAACTGTGATTGACATTTTGAAAAAAAAAAAGAACTGTGTAATTGTTAGCTTGCAGCACAGTAGGTTTAGCGTTTACGTTTATAAACTGACACGCAGACTTGCAGGCACATTTTTATAATACTCCCAATCCTTTTCTTTTTAAAGTTTATTTTCAGGGATGATTTTTTGCCTGTATTCACAGAGACAGTGAAGATAAGGACAAGAAATACCACTGCCTATGGAATATGGGCCCATGTAGTCTGTTCCCTAACAATGGACTACCTCAAGTTTAAGTAAAGGAGCAGTTCTTCTTACTTAACCCTTATCGAGAGACACTGATTCATTTATGGATTTCTAGCAGCTAAAGTGTATAATAAGATGAGCAGGGATGATGAAAACACAAGTAAAGCATCTTTTCTAGAGTCTGAAAAACTAAATAGCGAACTCTTTAGCTGACTAGCACATCATCTGTCACACTTTCATTCCTAACTGACCGACATCCACTGCCCTAGCGATTTAATTTCACACTTGTCCCGCTTAACCACACACTCATTCCCTCACTCACACACAAACAAAACTCACTGTAGCAGCTCTCGCAGGCTCTGCCCCCGCCTGCTGCATGGTAGGCCCCGGGGCCCGCTCCATTCACTGTCGCCATCTTGCCATTGGTCATTGAGATCTGGTTGGGGTTGGGTTTGTTACTGTCGGAGAGAAGAAGAAGAAGAAGCAGTTTAAAAGGTGGAATGACTGCAGCTGTCTTCTGCAGTGCTTTAAATTAGAACACACTGGAAATGATCATCTCGCTGCTACAGGAACAGCTATAAAATCTACATCTGAATAATGAAATTTGAAATGAAGAGACTTACTATGTGGGGATATAAACCTGCTTCAGTTTGCTTTCTGCCTCTGCTGCCTTCAGTCTCTTCTGCTCATGGAGAAACAAAGTGGATTTATTCATTAACAAAATAAAAGATCTCTTGTGTTCAACAAACATCCACTCAGACAATCTGGAACCTTTTAAAATCAGCTCCATGGCGTGAAATTAGGCCTATAGGATTACAAATTTAATCATTTATTGTGCATTTCAAAGGTGGGGTTTCCCGTCTTCTCGGCACGTAACGGTTTGCGTCACCTTCCAGTGAGTAGAAAAAGCAGATTTATCTCTGCAGACATTAGTAATCCTCTGACACAAAGGCTTAATCCTATATTACATCAGTATGTTGGGAAACAAGTTTATGGAGTGATATTCGTGTTGTGTTTTTGGTTGATGCTTCCTCCTGAGCAACTTCTACAGCCTTACTTTTGTTTTATTTTGATAATTGTGTAAACTTTTCCTGCAACCAAACTCCTGTCAGTGTACCTTTAAACAGACACTACACAAATTTTACACATCGTTGCACCACTAAGCCTGTAAACAGCTCTCTAAGTAGCCATATGTAGTGTTGGACATGCAATTACATTTTTGACAGAACATCTGCACTGCACTTAAGACGTATACAGTTTCAAAGATCTTATATTACAGCACTAATGAAGTACGTAATTGCATTAAAAATGTTAAGATCCAACATTTTTAAGCCTCATTCATATGGACCAATGTTCAGTAATTCTTTAACGGATT
This sequence comes from Amphiprion ocellaris, assembly GCF_022539595.1. NCBI lineage: Eukaryota > Metazoa > Chordata > Actinopteri > Pomacentridae > Amphiprion > Amphiprion ocellaris. Next base: position 32,600,264 of record NC_072783.1, on the reverse strand, counting down.
TGTAAAAATGAAATTAAAAGTATTCTTGTAAGAGAAACTTGCTTTGTGGTAGCTAATAAATCTACAGCAAAAGATCTGGAGGGAAAAAAACAGGAGTATGTGATACATTTGTTGACAGACATAAGAAAGAAATGAAAGCATAAAAGGACAAAATAACTTTAGAAATCTTAGAAAGGTTAAACAATAGAGTACAAATGCATTTTGGTTGTTTTTTGATTTTGTTTAAGTAGCTTCAAGGTCCCCTGTGGAGTTTTTGCCCACTAGCAGCGCTGTAGTGTTGTGATGAGTGGGTCCTGGTTTTGTATGTTCTTATATAAATGTGAATAAAAAGGCATTTTAGTTGCATAATGATAGATGTAAACAGAAACGCCTCAGGGTCACTTAAAGCTGTTAAAAACTGTCAGACTGTCCACAACACAGCCAAAGGCGACCACAACAACAAATCATTTATTGTTTTGATGAATGCTGCAGTAATCTCACCTGTTGCACGTATCTGTCTGTGGTCTTCCACATGTAGTAGTACTCTATGATACTGGTCAGAGACTTCCATGGCAGCTTCAAAAGCAGAACGAGTAGAATGTGGAGCCATGGGGAGAGAGAGGCAGACAGAGAGCAAATTAATGATATTAATATCTCATGTACTTGCCATCTGGGTGTGAAGCCTTCATGTATATTCATGAGCAAGAGGCATCGTGACCACAGAGGCTGAGAGCTACTGGCTTTGCTTGGTTCTGGCCCTAGACGAAAACACACTCTCTTGCACAGACAGTGATTCACACATTTAATAAGTATTCATGAGCACCTGGTGCCACCGCATACACCCATATCCTGGCTTTATTGTGCCGTATAGGTAGATGGTGGGAAGGAAAGTTCAGAAGAATCAAATAGTCACTCCTCCCCTCCTCCACAGGCCTGAAAGGCGAGTGTTTAAATGTGTAATTTTGCCCTTCACAGAATAGCAGCTGCGATCGGCTTGAATTAATGCCGATTACTAATTTGGATTCCTATTGTGACAGATTTTCACTGAAGAGGACGAAAGCGTCTGCAGAAACTTTTCAAATGTCTCCAGCAGCAAAGCCAAAACTCTCCACTGTTCATCAGTATGCTAAACAAGTTCCACTTTTCATTACAATAGACTGTATCCTGCAAGACAGAAGCTCATCTGGTCTCTCACCTTATAAAATGCTAAGAAATGCTACAGAAAACCTAATATTTAAAGACTATTATTTCTGCATCAGTCTTCATTTATTCAAATCATCTTGGCATCACTATGGCACTTTGACGCTGCAGATGACAGCATCCCAGAAGCAAGAGTGCAGTTACAAAAAACACTTACAAAGTCTTGTCGGATGTCGTTGAAGTCTTTTCCATATTTCTCTAGTGCCTCTTCAAACATGGCCGCTTCCGAGGCGCTCCACTCCTCCATCTCATCCCTGCAGAGCACTGGGCCGCCTGCTGGGACCAGTACACTCAGCGCGCTGGACAGGTCGTAATTATGACGATGCAGAGTGTCCATCGCATGGAACTGCGACCACAGAAAGAGGGTTACCATCTATCATTTAAATGCCACTTAGGTGCTGCAGGGTGAGTGTGTGTGTGTGTGTGTGTGTGTGTGTGTGTGTGTGTGTGTGTGTGTGTACTTAACCCACCAATGTGATGTCTCGTGAGGCTGCAGCTGCACTCATGTGTAAGCTTGGCTGTCTAACTGAGCTGCTGCAGTCCAACGCTCGGGCAAAGGTCCCCACCGCCCTGAGAAAATACACACAAACATGAACAGTGAATATATACTACATATGTGACTTCACTTCTGCATACAAATGATCAGTAGAGATCTTTGTATAAAAGTTAGCCTTCTGGGACAGAAAATGCTCAGTAAATGCAAATGAGCTGCAAGTGCAAAAATCACAGTAAATAATGGTTTATTGTTCATTATTATAAAAGCAATTTCAGTGATTTAACCACAGTTCCTTGCATAATAAATTTTTAATCCACTTTAATTCATTTCTTAGAAATAAAAACTGTGATAAATCCACATACTGAATAAAAGTGAGAATAATGAGCCAGACATGAGCTATGCCTCAATGCCAACAATGTGCATTTATTATGTTTATCATCACACAAAAACAGATGGAGTAACAGAGCAGAACATTGTATCCTTCACAGCAAGAGGGGTCATAAAGTGTCAAAAACTAGTTATTTCATTTATTAAACTGCCTGTTTGGCTGATTTGATCAGGAGGTTTTCAGGGTATGTCAGAGGTGACCTACCGTGCCACAACTAGGAATTGGTCTATCTGTTTGTTGGTGAGTGGACACTCTGGATCCCACAGCTTCTCTTCTAGTTTGGCCTGGTCCCGGTCATCTGCTTCACCTGCAAAACTCAAAGGCGTCAGCTTGCAGATGGCACAGGAACGTAACTGCACACTGAAGGTGAAGAAACCAATTTATACTCCACATTGATTTTCTACAAGTTAAGTTCATGGTTATAAACCCGTGAAATTGCCCAAAAGTTACCTACAAAATGTTCAAAGAAATCACTCACGAGAAGACTGCACCAGAAAGAATATATTCGTTGTTGTTTTAGAGAAATGGCTTATTTAACAGAACCAAGTTTCATCTACTATTAAGCATCTAATCTACCTTCTTGTAACATTTCAGGCACGTCTGCCTGAAAGCGCGGTCCCACTCTGATCTCTCCTTTGTCAGCCAGAAGAGTCTTCTGTGTCGGGTCATACACCAGCGAGTAGAAGAAGGTATCCTGAAGAAATGGACACATCAGTTACCTGAATCAAGGACAAAGGGTTCTTATGCTGACTTCAATGACAAACTGCACTTCTGCATTTAACCTTTACAAATGGATCTATTTGAAGGTTCGCTGACGTGTCCATTCAATTTGCCAGGAAATTTTGCTGGTTTACCGATATCCTCTACCTCTTATTATAGATAAAACAAGAAAAACACTCAGAGAGCGCAGTACTCCGTCAACACTGTTCATTCCTCCACATGACATTTTCACAAATGCACCATATGTTTGTAGAAATGCAGCATTTTTTTTTATTAGTTATCAATGATCAGAAGTCACAGCAACATAGAATGTGTCCATTTAATATAGATATACCCACAAACAAAATGATGTTGCACTGAGTACAGGCGTGTGTCATGCATGTGTACGTTATGTACGGATACCGAATCACATGACCTAAATATGTAGCGGGCAGCAGGAACTGATGGGACTTGGAAAAACTCCAACAATTTAATCAATTGTTCCTTGTATCATTTCCAATGGATAAGTCATGATAAGTCCTCAGCGGTGGATTTGTAGCAGGATCACAATTTTGTGATCGTCAGCAAGCAGAACGTAGACTTCACTTGTTATCATGGTTACAGGGACGTCATGCCGCCAATGGGAAATCCTTAACGAATCCATGGATCCAGACTATAAGCTGCATCACTGCCAAAATCTAATCACTTGGTCCTTGTGTCATTTCTGACCTGCCCTGAAAATTTCATCCAAATCTGTTGCTCTGTTTTTGAGTAATGTTGCTAACAGACGGAAGGATTCACCTACACCGATTGTCACATAACTCTGAGGCGTTCCTTGGCGGAGTAACAATCCTTAATGGAATATCGGCTAAACAAGAATATTTTAGAAAGTAAACAAAGTTTTAGTTAAAAAAAAAAAAAAAAAAAAACGATTTTTCTATAGTCAAAAACAATGGCCAAAGAGAAAAAAGCAACTACTTATACAGATATTTACAGGTTTTGGTAATTTTTAAACAAGAAAAATCCAAATAAGAAAAAGAAATTATTTTGTCATGTGACTGACAATGAATGTAACCGTTAGCTGCAGTCCTTGATGCCTGTCAACTTTTGATATATGAATATATTTGGACCCCTTCAATTTTTGTAGTTTTTGACTTAAAATACATTTGCAAACATTTGCACAAAAACACACTTGCATTTTGTCATTGTGAGTTACTGAGTGTAGATGGGAAAATGTCAATTTTATTCATTTAATACAAAATCTACAACAGAATTAAGTTGAAAAAAGGGTGTATGAATGCTTTCTGAGGCCACTACATTAAAAAGGCATGTAAAATACAAATGCACCTTCTATGATACAAGCCTGAGCGAACAAAAGCCAGTGACAGACATAAGATTTTCTTCTCTCGGGCTTACCTCTTTGTCAAGGTATGAAAGAACGGCTTCAGTCTCATTCAATAATGCGACACTGCACTTCCCCCTAATGGAGAGAGAAAGAGGGGGAGGCACCATGTAAAACACAGACAAATGAAGTCAACAATGCTTGATGGATGTGTTCATGGCTGAATGAGTGATCATCCATGGGCACTGCCTGCAGATGATGACCCGTGGGGTCCATTTTGTGTATCTGTACCTGATATGTGTCGCAGGTAGACTCTCATACTGCCGGGAGAGGAAGAGCTCTCTGTGGCGAAGCTGGTGTTTCTGTTTTTCTGTTAGCTCTGTCTCTGTTGGGTTCTCCTTCTCCTCTTCCAACTCCTCTGCAAAAGGCACACAGAGAGAAGACATCAGAAATCATATTAAAGGAAACACTTACATTGGCATGTATACATCACTCGTGACAGATAAATTACTTCCCAACTCATTTTCAAAGTCACAGATTCACCCATTTATCACTCAGTCTTCAGATGCTGTGTGCTAGGTGTGCTGTCTTCAGATATAATACAACAGATTGGTACAATGGTTCTTGAGTGCTTTGCAATCACACTCTGTCGCTGCTATCCACTTAAGAAGCCAAAGCCATTATACTTAAGATTGCCTAGAAATGTAATCTGAAGAACACAGCGTTCATCCATAAATACTGGATTAGCTAGTTTGCTGCAGCTGAGTCAGCACACAATGCCAGGCAGCGTATAAACATTTTAAAATCACTGTCACACAAAGCAGGCATACACTTAGAAATAAAGATCACCCCCCACTGAAAACTACATTATTACGGCAGCTGTTTTTACAGTAAAACAGCACCGCTATCGAGTCACATTCCTACAAGGAAGGACTAGTAAAACCCTGATTTCTCACTGTACATCCGATTCTAAAAGATTATAAAACTTTCAAACACAGGATTTCAATCTCATATTTGTATCTGAGAAATAAACTTTTGAGGGAACTTTGTAAGTAGCTCAGTGAATGTATGCATTCAAACATCACTCGCTGATAATCGTAAAAGAGGAAGCAATCTCAGGCTCTGTTGAATTTTTCATATCAAATTTTTTGGATGCTTTAGTGCCACAAATATAATTCTATTCACCTCTATTATGCTGGGAAATCGGCAGCAATCTCTTTGGCAGAGAAAAAACCCAAATGACTTCTACGACTAGTGAGGAAATGACACTTTGGTCGGAGATCGATGCCAAAATGTGAAAAACGTGACTGTGCTTGTTGTTTAAACTGGAAATACTGGGCAATAACAACATGATGAATGGCAGCAGTGAGTGAAGATGCAGCAACACGTCCACTGCAACACAACAGGAGCCTGTATGGGGATATTTTTTCATTTCAGTTTTTAATATTATAATAAAAACATGTAGTGGAAATGCACATTATTATTTGTGAACTGTGATTGCTCGTATCTGTGGTAGCAGATTCACAAAGGTGAATGTCACCTTGCTCAAGAACACCTAGTGATGACTCAAAACATCAGTTGAAAATAGCTTTAGTAACATTATTACTGCTCAGTCAGTCAAAATGTGAGCATTTTTTTTAAAGTTGATGTGTTTAAATGATTTGTGTTTGGTCATGCTTGATATTGTGACATTTACAGCTAAATGCCACTGTTGGTAGGAGGGAAAACCTTTGTGTATTTTTGAGATTTGGGTGAACCAACCTGTTAACTCTCTTGCAAAACTCATGTTTAACCCTCAGCTGTTGTTTGGTATTGCGCTGCGATGATTGATGAGCACGACGAACTAAACAGATGCAAATTTTGCTGAAAAGGCTCCAAAAGCAAGAGCCCTGGACTTCCCTCCTGACATTTTTACAGAAGTTTTGAAATAAACCTCAACCTGTAGATCAGTATTTCCAAGCATTTCAGGTTCGACTCATATGAGCTGTTGTACTTCTGTATATCACATTTAGTGGCTTTTCTTTTGTTTTCCTCCAGAACTAATATGACCCATAAACTGAGTTAATTCTTTTTTTTTTTTTTTTTTTTAACAGTGTGTCAGGCAGTAATAAATGTTATTGTTTCTGTCTCTTCTTCTGACCAGCTGGCAGATGACAGACTCCGAATAGCTTGTGAAATTGGCACAGCATTGCGATCGATGCATATGTCCCTGCATACTGTACAGCTTATATTTTTGCTCTGAAGGTCGCTTTATGTTTACAGAGTCAAGCTAAATCTGCAAAACTGGTTTTTACAAGCAGTTTGCTCACGCACAGAACAGCATTCAGCCATTATGCATTCCTGTCTTTCCTGTCAGGGCTGAGAAATGTAAACTTTATATAAAAAAAACACGATGCTCACTGGATGTCCTGCTGCTCTTCGTCTCAGTCATCCTAACTGCTTTGGCATCTTTTTTACTTTGAGTAAGTAACTGATAATTTGTTCTACAGTGACTGGGAGCCTCTGGAAACAGGTAGAAGTCTTCCCACACAGAACAGGTGTTGCTGTGATAACACTTTCTTTTTCTTCCCACTTCTTCTCATGCAGCCACACTCACACTGCAGTTCTCCCTTTTCGAGTAACTGAGAAATTAATGTGAAATACAGCATAAATGTGAATGGCGGCACATATTCGAGTCGCACAGGAGCACTCATTTACGTTTCAATTTTCTCTGTGCTAAAAATAGCCGTGACTAAACGGTGGCACTCTGAAACCGTGGTCAACATAAGAAAAAAAACACCTAATTGACAGTGAATGCTGTAATTTGCAATGTGCTGCTGGATATGTCTGCCTGACTGACACGCAGCAGACTGTTAATGACATTTTCCTTGAACTTTCGAACTGTAACTGAAAAACACTGTTTCCCATTAACATGTCCTTTAATCATCAAAAACTGGTCAACTATTTTATTTTGAAAATAATCATTTTGTCTTTTTTTTTTTTTTAAGTCAAGAAGACCCAAAAAAATGCACAAATTGCCCCTTCTTAAATGTAAGCATTTTGTCTTTCATGTATTAATTTTTTAATTTTTCAATTAATCTTTTAACTGCTGGCTGTCTAAAACCAACACAACAAGACTAAAACTTTCAGTAGCATCATAATGTAATAGTTGGCTCTACAAAATGTCAGAACTGGTTCAGTATATTAAAAAAAACCAAACAAAAAAAAAAAAACCCCCACAACATAATCGTCCAAAACCCAAGACACATTAAAATTGCTTATTTTGTCTGACCTGCAGTCCAAAACCCAAAGATATTCAGTTTACAACTTTGCAAAATGGAGAAAAGGAGCAAATCTTCACATTTGTAATGTTTAAAACAGCAAATACTACCAGTTAGTTTTTAGTTTATCTACTAATCAATCACTCCACTTGTTTTTTCAGCACAGCATTTGAGTATATTAATAGGTAAATCCTACAGAAACTCTACTGTGTCTTGAAACAATTAATTGCTTGAACAGGATCGTAACTTTTGTCCACATGTAAACACAAAGTGTGAATGTGTGAAAAGGGCTGCTACTCACTTGCATGTTTATCTGCGAGCTGGATGAGGCTGTGGGAGATGTCTCTCCTTCTGTAGAAACAAACCACCTTGGCCTCCACATTTCCACTGGCGGTCTAAAACAGAGCAGAGGAGAAAAGATCCAGGTTGACTGAAAATAGTGGCAACACCTCCCCGTACAAGCCACTAATTTCCCAAGAGACCTGGCTCTTTTGTGTACTCATCACACTACGCTGCTATGACAGGCTGACCAGGCCTGCCACTGTGTTTTTGATCAGATGATTGATTTCTTGTCTCGCTGTATAATTAGGCCGACAAGCTTTAAGACTCAGCCGGTATTAAATATCGTGACTGACGCAGAGTGAGTGGATGTGGTTGTACGAGGTTTTTCTCAAATCTTTCAGCTTTACTCGGCTGTAACCCTCCAAGTTCTGCTGCTTTTCTGGGGAAGTTACAGGTAAGAGAGGATGTATTTTCTAACAGCTTTCACACAAAGGATGTTGACAGAATAACAGGAACAACATAGTGCATTATAATGCCAACACCTTTACAATCTACATCACAAAAATCTCATGTTTTATCAACCTCATACATTTAATAACAAATTAACATGAGAGGCTACGTACAGGCTGTATCTGTATCAAGACAGCATACTGCAGGAAGTTCCTCTTATTTTATCTGTCCTGTTCATCACTTACAATAATTGCAATGTCTCATGTCTTTAGATTATAATCTACAGCCTCCATATGCTTTTTCTGTAACTAATACTGACCCGATCTTTCATTATCTCACCCACACAATCTGATAATGACCTGCATTTATCTCAACATCTCTTGCAAGTACAACACAAGGAAAGCTTTTTCACACCACTAAAAATGCTGGTATAGTATTTCTCACTTAATACTGTGTCAGTTCTGGTCAGAAAAGTTGATGTCTGATCAAAAATACCAGCACAAATATCAGACTTTATATCACTTTATACTCAAACGTTTCTTTAGTTCAATACTATGTAAGCTCTTGAAATACTCCTTACAATTATCACCCCACCTACACCTCCCACAGATGTGTCCAGTGTTACAAACATTGGGTTGGGTAACCAGGGAACATCTGTCTCTTTCAGTCACATTACGAGCACCTAAAGTCACAAAATGCACAAACACAATGGCAAAAGCGAGGGGGGTGGGAGCAGGAATGGAGAGGAATCCATGCTATTCACCCCCAGGGATAAAGGGGAACAAACACACAAAAATGACACAAACACCTCAGTACCTTGTTGAGTTCTTCTATCCGACGGATCAGGTAAGGGTTACTGGAGGAGTTCTCAAAGAATACATAATCTGCAACGGCAAACACACACTGATTACTTCACTGTATCAGATAATTGAATATGTGAAAATAATCTACTTAAACACGTATATTGCACTCATTGTTGTATAGTCCTTTAAGGGATGGGAAACTGGCTGGGTCACATACTATGGTGTAATTTTCTCCCTCATTAATTCAATATATCGCTGAGCAAATAAAGACACACTATGGTGATACAACATCTATAAATATGTGTACTTGTGTCACATGTCATGACTTTCAGCTATTGTTAGACGTCTAAGAAGTTAAAAACAGATTTGCACACCACTAATAAAACGAAACTGCAACAAGCAAGCATCACTGAGAACATCAAACTCCAAGTTAAACAGGTTAAAGCAAAGGCAAATATATGTGTAGTGCAAGATTCTTAGAGCCGGTAGGACAGTTAGGACACTATTTTGCTCTCTTAGATGAATAAATTGAGAGATACGGATGTGGAAACGACAAAAAAAAGCTGATTTAATGACAGAATTTCCCCTGTGCCTAAATAAAACCAACATGACTTCACTCAACTGTGTGAGGAGGATGTACAGGAACTGTGCACAACTTCAGTCAATGGCAAGGGCTGCATTCAAGCGCAGTCTGAAATACTGTAATTACTATGTTCCAGACTTATAAGCAGTGCAGAGTGGAGGTAAATATAAGAGAGATGACAAGGAGTGTATGAGTCAACTGCTTTCAATTGAAGCATATGAATTATCATGTTCAAATATGTAATAATAGACAAATTCTAGGTGATTTTAAACAATATACTGCAGCTTCCTGATCTTTCATTTGTAATTTTAGCAGCAACATCACTAAGAATATGTACTGGGAAGTAATATTTCATAAATACTTGATCCATAGCAGATTAGTTATTGCTCAGACAGGGCAAAAAAAAACCTTGAATGCACGTAAAGGTTTGCAGGAGTTGGAGTTTTCAAAGAGCACCTGAAGGCAACAGGAGAACTCTACTAAAGGCGACCAAACGGACAACAAAGTGAAACACCGGGTGAAAACGCCGGTGATAAAAGTGCTTCCAATAACATCACCTGAGCGACTAGATGCTTATTATCTCTGTGGCAAGTCAAGCATGTGGGCATTTACGCAAATTCACCGTCTTAATGTAGATTTAAAGCTCGGGGTGAAGGTGTAAGATTTAATCCAGGCAGACGCAGCGACGCCATGAATCGAGACAATAATTTGATGTTGAATTCCAGCAGACTGCTAACGAGCTAGCTAGCCAGCCAGCAGCCCAATTTGCTAATTAATTACACTTGTGTTGAACGTAGGTGCACAAGCGAAGCAAAAACCCGGCGTGTAATATCACCAAAATTGCCAAATACACATCTCGAACTACGATGAAGGAGCGGCGAGGCGGAGATAATGGTAATCAGTGGAGCCAGTGCTGGTGCTAACGTTAGCTAAATAAGGACTCGTACTAATGGCTGCATGCCAGAAGAGGCAAATACAAAGACAGCCTCAGACTGTCCGTGGTAACGTCTTCACAGCCTTTTGAACGTATGTCTGGTCTTCAAGCTCCACGTTCTATCAGCTTCCCGGTTCGAGTATTCGCCAAACTAGCCGGCAGCAAAGGCGGCGACAAGTGAAAAATGTTTACATTGTGAGCTAGCCATTTAGCAAGCTGGCGGCTAGCTGCTGTGGCCACGACAAACGCGAGGCCTGACCCATTTTGAATCCCAAATATTTAGAAATTCTCACCTTCCTGCTCCGACTCAGTGCAACCCAGGTGGTGTAGCACATCCGTATCTCACTAGCAAACACAAACGAGCTGAAATAACGCAGCATTACACCCGCTAGGATGCAAAACTGGAAGGGTTTCTGTTTGATAGAAAAAGATCCACATTGACATACATACCTCCGACCCGGTACATGTTGGCCGCCATTTCTGCCCTCCCAGAGTGTAAACCATAAACTAAGAGGAAAATAGAATAAATTACTAAAAACAATAAAACCCGAGCTCTTAAAAGCTGAAAGGTGCGATAAAGTGTGGTCGTCGAGACTCCGGATGTGTACCCTATCGGGAGAATTTTACCAATTCAACCCCCCCTCCTCCTGCGCTTCACCCTTTACAATACAGAGAACTCACGGCAGCCAAAAGAAGTCGGATCAACCCGAAAAACCACCGTGACGCTGCGTGCGAGGGAGCCGCGCACGCGCAAACAGGCACGGACACACACGCTCTCTCACACACACAAGCCTACAACTGTAATACCTGTTCTGCAGGTAAGCGTATAAAACTTATAAGGTTTCTTCAATATAACAGGGCTGCTTAATAATACAGGAAGAGAAGTCCAGACTCCGTAAATGCACCAAGAGCTATTATTGCTACAATTTTTGTTGCATTTTTGCACTTAATCTGCTTTCATGTGTTTAAAAACCCAAATTATTGTGCAAATACTGCAAAAAAGCGCATTTCTTTGCATTAAACCCTATATTCTGCATATGCATAAAGAATTCCTGCAACAAAATTGTTGTGCAGATTGTGCAAAAACGTGCTTTTTAAAATTTTTTGCAATAAACCATATACTCTATATATGCAAAAGGGACAAATTGTACAAAATCTTGAAAACGTGTATTTTTTGCAATAAAACATATACTCTACATATGTATATGTGGCTCAGGCTTTCCAAAAACAAGAGTTAAACCTGTAAAGTCTCATGAGGAACAGTTTCTTTCACAAGCAGATGGGGATCTAAAGGTTTGATTCATTCTCTTCTCGTTTAGTCTAAATGCTCCACTAACGAGGCACTCCACAGATGATCTGTGAGGACCTTCAAGAAGCAAGATAAAGCCTCCTGTGCACTGCAAGACGTCAGATGCAGACAGGATGGATGAGAGACAAAGCTTCACATATCAGGGAGCACACAGATAATGTGCAGTAACTTTATTTGCATGGCATCTTTACTTTACTACAAGACAATGAAAAATTCAAACAAATGAGATCCAAAGCATGCAATATGACAAGATAAAAATAGTTAAGATTAAAATGCACATTTAAGACAGCCATTGCGTCCAAGTGCCATTCAGTAAAAAGGATTGTGCCGATATGAAAGTATGCAAACTAATAGCATGCCTATTGTCTGCAGTAAAATATTGTAAACCACTAAAATATACAATTTCCATCACACTCATGAGAGTATTTCCATTGTTTCGCAGCAAGAAGCAGAATCCACTTTGGAGATAATCGTGCGTAAATTACGCTCCACACTGTTCTTGTTGGAGTTTTTCCTCCTTCACTGCGTGCGTCTGTGCGCATGTGACATCATTGATGGGATTGGCTCGCCCTGACTGGGGTGGAGAGTCTCTCCACAGGCTACACAGGGAGAGCAGAGAGTGAGGGACAGAAGGGAAGAGTTTTCCAGCAGCCACGGACCTCAGCGCAGGGCCACCTCCACTCAAAGCGAACCACGCCCCGGGGGCGGCAGGGGGAGACCGTCCGCTCCCCAGCTGCGCAAAACTCCTGTGATGGCAGAGAGAGATGGACTGTGAAGGGGAGTTTTAACAGGGCACAGGTTGGTAAGATGAAGTTCGGGAAGAGCATCTGCGTGCTCAACGTAGGGGGAACCCGGTACGCCTTCACCCGTGAGGTGATCAGGGATTTCCCTCTCCGGCGCGTCAGCCGCCTGCATGCCTGCGCAACCGAGAAAGAGGTTCTTGAACTGTGCGACGACTACGACCGGGACCGGAATGAGTTTTTCTTCGATCGCCACGCACAGGCTTTCGTGTTCATTATGCTCTACGTGCGCTCCGGTAAACTCCGGTTTGTTCCCGGAGTGTGTGAGCTGTCCTTCTACACTGAGATGCTCTACTGGGGACTGGAGAGCGCGCACTTGGACTCCTGCTGCCAGAAGCGCCTGGACGACAGGATGTCTGACATCGGACTGGACAGTCTGTCCGAGGGGGACATTAGGGTGTCCGCGGACGAGTCTCAGAGCCCGGAGGAGTCGGTGCCGCGGACTGCGCTCACCGGTCGCGCTAGATGGCTAGAGATGATGCGCAAAACATTTGAGGAGCCCAGCTCTTCCCTTGCAGCGCAGCTTTTGGCTTCAGTGTCCGTGATCTTTGTCATCGTTTCTATGATAATGCTGTGCGCCAGCACGCTGCCGGATTGGGATACAGCCAAAAGAAACACTGTGGAGGAGCACAGGTAGGCGGTGGTCAAGAGTCAGTAAAGTTCAAGGAAAAAAAGGCCCCCCTCATGAAAAAGCTGCCAAATGTTTAGGCGCAATGTGTGCGGATATCTTAAAAGTGACATGGTGCTCTGAAATCCTGTGCGTAAAAGTGAGTTCAACAGGCTGGGCGGCGTAAAGGATAGATTTCTGTCATTACAAACACTCCATAAATAAATAATCACACTCATAAATACTTGAGGATTTCATATGAGCGGCTGCTTGCGTTCAAGGCAGCGGTCAAACTCACTGCGTACTAGACATTTATGATCCAGGAAGTTGCCGCATTGAGGCATTTTTTATACTCCAGCTCTTTGAGTGCTAATATCTCGTTGTTCACTATGAAAAGATTTAAAAAATGACGAATGATTTTGAAGCAGGATATTCAAAACATCTACGCATTAGGTGGAAAGGGAATTTGTCACTGTGATTTAATGACGCTGCCGAAGTCAATAAGCGAACTGGCAAGTTTCAACCAATACATTAAACCTTAGGATCCTCCATGACAGTCAGACAAGCCCCCAGGACAGCTAAATCAATGATCATTCCATAGTGTCTAAAAAGTGAGGTGTTGCTCTATCTTCCTCCTTCTTCCCCTCCTCCTCGCAGCTGATATATATCTTTACTGGTTAGTGTATATTGCACAGTGCACAAGAAGGACAAACACATCAGATAATGCTGCATTCATGCTATTTGTCTGGTTGATGAGGTGAAAGTAGAATGTGTACTGAGGGATTATGTATTAATGTAAGCAAACAAAAAGAAATTAGGCCACTATCAGGGATCAGCTTCTGTCTGAGTCACCTCTTGGACGGTTAGTTGGACTGAAGTTTGTGCATGCAGGGTGAAAAAGTGCATCTCTCTCTTCTGCATTTTTCTGGCCTCAGTCACTCTCTATATAAGGTTAGGTTATGTTCACTCAGGCTGGATACAGTTTAGAGTTTTGGATCGGTTGCAGTGGTTAGGTAATCAGCTGAAAGTAGTTTTCATCAGGGTCAACAGGATTCCTATTTAGTCTCATGCCGGTGGATGATACAGTTCTATCAGCTGCTCCACGATTTGGTTTGGTTTAATTATGCTGATTGTTGCCCTTCAGGCTCTGTGGCATTTGCTTGGCCTCACCTCTCTCTAACCCGGTTTGATTGTGTGCTAATCAATGGGGTAATCGAGTGGCATCTCTTTGAAGGGTTTTAATCCCCCCCTCCGTTTCCCGACACTTCACTGTCCCTTCTGCGCATCTGTCCTCTTGTCTTTGTTTACTTGCATTTCCCATCATTTACTTCACCCCCTGCTTTGCTTCCTTATTTCCTCCCATTTACTGATTGTCCAGCAGTATCTCATGTCATCCATATCTCCGTGTAGCTCCTCTGCCATTTCCTGTTTACACTGTGTTCAACTCATTGTTCCCCTCCTCTCCTCTCTGCTCTGTAGGATCGTGGAGGCAGTGTGCATTGGCTGGTTCACAGCTGAGTGCATAGTGCGCTTTCTGGTGGCCAAAGACAAGTGGGAGTTCCTCCGCAGGCCGCTCAACATCATCGACGTGATCGCCATCACCCCCTACTATGTCACCATGGCGATGGCCCGGGCGGGGATGCCTGGCGCCGGGCTCGGGGTCGCCGGCGTGATCCTGCGGGTGCTGCGGATGATGCGGGTGTTCTGGCTCATGAAGCTGGCCAGACACTTCCTGGGCCTGCAGACTCTGGGCCTGACGCTCCGGCGCTGTTACCGGGAGATGGTGATGCTGATGGTGTTTGTGTGCGTTGCCATGGCGATATACAGCGCTCTGGCCCAGCTCCTGGAGCACGGCTTGGACTTGGGCACGCAGAACCACGACTACGCCAGCATCCCGGCCGCTGCCTGGTGGGTCATCATCTCCATGACGACGGTGGGGTACGGAGATGTGTATCCGGTGACTATTGGGGGGCGAGTGCTCGGCGGGATGTGCGTGGTGAGCGGCATCGTGCTCCTGGCTCTGCCCATCACCTTCATCTACCACAGTTTCGTTCAATGCTACCACGAACTCAAGGTGCGCTCCGCCAGATACGCGCGCAGCCTTTCTGCAGAGATGCTGCAATGAAACGCGCATTTATACCAAACAAAAGCAACTCATCAAATCACTGGATCCCATTGTTAAATTATGATGCCAGCTGCCCTGTATGTTTGTGTGTGTGTTTTTTTATATTTCCTGCACCTGATTTTATTTGCTGCCTGTTGTGTGATGATCTTGCCTTCAGCCAGCATGCTCTGCTCTTGCCTCCTGGAAAAAAAAACACAACACACAGTTTGAACAGGCTAACAGGAACACACAAATAATTACTTATTTAACACACCCAGGTGCAGTCAATCCGGTTTTTGCTGTGGCTGCTGTTTACACTGTATTCCCATGGTTACTGGCAGGGACGGCTGCAAGGAGAGAGCAGTGTGTGTTTGTATTTTTCTGACCATCACTTTGTCTAAAGCTTTGCACCCAGATGGTACAAGTTACATGAGATTGATGTGTGACCTAGATGCATCCTGTTAAACCTGCGAAATAAAAGAGAAGGGGCGAGCATGCGAGTGCAAAGTGGGGATGGAGAAGGGGTTAGGCAGAGGGCTTTGGTGTGTAGGAGGACGTTAATGACATATGAAGACAGGTCAGCGGGAACAAAGAGGTGACAGACAATAAAGGAGATATGACAGGACAGATGGAGTGTGAAATGGATGGTGAAAGAATATGGAACCAAAAAAATAATAAACAATGAAGGAATGTAGAGAGCACAAAGAATGAATAGATGGAGTGTATATTGCTTCTCCATTTGAGAGTGAATGTAAGGCATTTTGTATTTCTGTGTCTCCAAGGCAACCTCGTCCTCCAACATGTCAATCATAATGGTGGTTGATTTGTGTGCACACAAATAGTCTACATCCACGCAAACCTCCTGGCTGGCAAACACCACTTTTTCTTCTTCACTATGATTATTGGGAATATCACATCACAGGATAAGCTTTAAAAAAAGAAGTGTAGAAACAAAATGAACAGTAGAGGTTGTCACAGATGATGGTTCTGACATTCGTGATTCAGACATGTTTGCACAGTCCGCACTTTGCCAAAATGATATGATTTGTTGAGGAGACACATGATCCAAACAAACAAGTCAACACCTCTCCCACACAACAGTCTTTCTCTGCATCTCCTCTCCTCTTCCTCCTGTTGCCATCAACCGTCCTTTTTTTTTGTTGCACACAAATGAGCACACATCCAGATCCTGTTCTTGTGTTGCAAAATGAAACCCAACAGTTAATGAGTCTGTCATGATCTTTGCAGCCCTGTATGAGTTTGGCGTGCACTGTGGCCATCGCAATATCCTCGTTGTTGTTGTTATCGGTGTGCTTTTTTTTTATAGGTAGTTTGGCTGCCACAGAAATTAAATTAAAACCCAATCAGTATTTTATTACCTACCTTATAATACATAAATCATGTAGCATAGATTAGAGCCCAGTGGATTTTGGCCTGGCCTGATTGAAACTATCAATCTCAACTTTTTTCATCGATACACTATGGAGCTGTAATTAATGTGATCAATGTGTGAGCTTTTTTAATAAAATTACTCTGTGCAAAATGTCTGTGAATGTTATTACAAATCATAAAAATTGTCTTAACTGACTCTAATATCTGCTTTCACAGTGCTAGAATATCTTTCTTAGTAACCTCGATGCATGATCAGAGGTAAGATAGGGCGTTTTTTGGTAGCTGGATCCTGTTAAAATTCAAAAGTCCTTATGTGATGATGCACTGTATACTCCTGGCCTGCCTCCTGTTAGCAATGTGACATTACATCGAATGCACCTGAGCCTGCTGGCAAAGGCATTCAGTGCACTCATTGGATCCACACCGGGGTGAGCAGTAATGCACTCAGTCTGGCTCACAAAGTACTGCTACAGGGGTAAATCGACCGACTCAAAAACTGCTGCAGCGCTGCTCTCAGGGTTTGGATTTTTCAAACGCTTCTCTCACTGAGCTCAGGAGCTGCTACCAGGAGATATTTGGGAGGTGTTTCATCATGAACCAAAGTTCTCATGCTCATATGTTTTGCTAAATTACACAGAACATTCATGCCTGTTCAGGATCATATCACATGTGTGGTAAAGACTTGGAAGAAATTTAATAGAAGGTGTTAGGGGTATTTGTGGGGGAAAATGGAAGTCATCACGATATTGACATGTATGATTCTTGTTGATGCTTCACACACATCTTCAACCTGACAGCACAGAAGGTTTGCACAGTCAAGATTCAAGGTTCAAGGTTTCTTTATTTGTCCTTGTGGGTAGATTTGTTGTGCAGAAAAGTCGATTTCATTAGGTATTCCTTTACAAAACACACATTGAACCTGACAAGTAGGTGCTCATTGTTCTGCCATTCACCAGTATAGCAGCAAGGGCAAGTAAGAAGATCAGATAAAAGAAATAAGATCAAGCTAAATAAGAAACAAGACACAATAAAAAAACCTTAGGGGAAAAAAAAGCAATCTTTGGGATAAAAACATGAAATTTAAAAGTCACAATGATTTCAAGGTGGGAACCCGGGTAAGAGTTTTGATTTGTCACAACAGTAAGAGCATTAAAATGCAAAGCGACTGTTCCATGAGGCTGTGGAACAACAAGAAGACATGATAAGAAACATTCATTAAAAAATAGTCGTCTGTGTATGTTTATGCATAAGAGCATCTATGTGTTATATATATATATATATATATATATATATATATATATATATATATATATATATATATATATATATATATTCATATCGCGCCACTGTGTTGCTGTTTGAAATATGCTGCTGTGATATGGATTTAGATCTGAGATCAGAATTTACAGTTCTGACAACATGAGGGAAGAAGCTCTTCCTGAGACTCACTGTGTTTACCTTGATGTTGTGCAGGCAGCAGGTAAAGCGTTGTTGGAGTGCTGAAGGTCCTCCATGATCCTGCCTGGTGTAGATGGGGAGCACTGATTTCCTCCGCTGCAGGATTCTCTTTATCGATTTATCTAATCAAAACTGAAATATGGTCCAAATGTCCTCTTCTGTTGCTGAGTTATCCATTCAATAAAGGCCAGAGAAGTGTTCATGCAGAACACAAAGATATCAAATTGAAGTTGACCTCTGACCTTTTGGATATAAAGTGTTATCAATTCATCATTTTAACATATTAGACACTTGTGCAAACGTTTGTCATAATTAGAACTCTTGACCTCAAGCTTGAGCCAGAGATGTGTTTTGTG
Source organism: Amphiprion ocellaris (assembly GCF_022539595.1). Classification (NCBI taxonomy): domain Eukaryota; kingdom Metazoa; phylum Chordata; class Actinopteri; family Pomacentridae; genus Amphiprion; species Amphiprion ocellaris. The sequence continues at coordinate 32,581,822 of NC_072783.1, read as the reverse complement.
AGGTTAAAGTGACAATGAACTTGAAGCACAGACATCTAATAAAGTAATCCTCTAGTCTAAGTGGACATTTATTCAATCTGTATAAAATGTTTTGACAATTATTGCATTAAATGTTCAACTATTTTACTGAAGAGAGGTTTTCAGCTACCCCTTAATGGACTGGTGACCTGCTTAGGTTGCACCCTGCTATTGGCTTTCTCTGCAGAATAAAGCAAATGGATGGATGGATGAAACTTTCACTTTATCGTACCACTACAATCTTGCCAGTCATATGATTCATCCTCTGGGGATTATCAGTATTTGTACAAACTGTCATGGCAACAAATCCAACAGTTGCTGAGACATTTCAGTCTAAACCAAAGTGATGACCTGAATGACCAACAATACAGTCCATAGCATGGCCTGTCTGTCACATTTCTTTGCATGGCAGCATCTAAAGAAGTGTTTATCAGGGATGTAGTGCAACAACTTAATGTGTATCAAGCTTTTACATTTGCAGAATAAATTTCACTGATATTGTAAAGAGACAAAAGGTTTAATTTGCGACTTTCTCGGAAAATACATTATAAAATCTTTGCGTTCAGAGCAATGAAAAAATGTACTCACCTTAAACCACCTACCAGTTCAGATCTATATTTTTGCAGCTTTTAGCTACCTTGCAGTGCTTTCTTCTCAAAGGCAGTCAAGAGCACTTGTAAATTGTGTTTTCTGAAAAGCTCTTCAACGAACACAGCAAGATACAGCAGGATAGGCTCCATCCCTGCACACAGCAAGACACCGAGAAAATACAAGTTAACACAGCCTTGGATGGAGGGATATAGACATACTTTCAACAAACGAATGTACCCTAAAAATGTAAGATAATATAGCAGAAAAAAGTCATCTGACATTTAAATTTTTTATTCATGCAAAAAAATTGGCCTCTTGTTGTGGATCAAACTTTTCTCAGCAGTTAAGAACTCATTAATTTACCAAAAAACGTAATTTCCACAAGAGGTCGAGGGACTTTTCATGATCCTGTTTTGCATTTTATCATGACTGCTCTGTAAACGTCTGATTGCCGAAGCATTTCGAGTGTGTTTACAGCCTGAGGGGAACATCTGCAGGCGCTGTTTAGGGCTGAAAAACACAGCGACCTTTTCATTTAAAAGGCAAAACAACACGAAAAAAATGAATCATATTTTGATTACCACTTAACAATTTGTGATCATAGTCATAGTTATAAGGACTGAAAGGAAAGCAAAGTTTTACAACATCACAAACTATCAATAAGTGTAATTTAAGGAAGGATTAGTCAATATTTCACTCTAAAGCTAAATAGATAAAGGCCAGATAAAGTAGTAGCAGCTAAATGCACTTTGTGTATCAAAAGCACAAGTACAATTTTAATTTGAACAGCTGCTAACCAACTTAAAGTAACCTCATAATTTATAGTTTTTTCTTATGTTTATGACACAACGGATGCCAAAGCACATTAATCACATTTTCTCACTGATAATTGCAGGAAATACCTTTGTTATCAGTAAAGTTTTATTCTCATAGATTTATTTTTATGTACTTTAACAAATCATCTTATCAGTCTATCTGGTTTGGTTGTTGCCTCACTAATATCTCATTAGCAGCAAGATAAATGAGGCCTTCAAGCATTTACACCAGTTTTACTTCTTAAAACATTTTCTTAAAGGACTGTGGAATGATATGAACACTTCATGTTCTTTGCTGTGAGCATCTTGACACTGTGCCTTACTTATTTTGGCACTGATACTATATCAAAAGACAACGGCAAGAGCGTTCTATGATTATTAATGATACTTTTATGGATGATTTAGCTTTATTGTATACAAGCGTACAACAAAAAAAGAACAGTTCCAAAGCATGCGTCATCAATCATCTTCGCTGAGTTTTATTTTAATAAGTACGCCAGTAAAAACAGTCAGAGTGTAGTAATTATTGTAAATGTATTGGACACCATCATCTATTTTCACAGTGTCTGAGCATTCTTCATTAAGATTTTCACATCTCTTAAGCATAAACATAAACTCTACTTTGTGAAACCTTTCTTGAAAAGCTTGAATGATATCAGTGTATCATGATCTTTTGTGGACTTAGCATGATAAATCTGCGAGTCCCTTATTTTGGCACTGGTACTATATGAAAAACTGAATGTTTACTAAAGATATATTTATGGCTGATTTTTCTTTATTGTGCAGATATGTACTGTTTGGGTTTTTAAGTTACAATAGAAAGCATAGGAGCCTTGACTAAATTTGAATATTCATAAATATGCCAGTTAAATTGTTTGAATGTTGTAACGGTTAATATTGAATGTCTCTATTTGACTTTACTTTGTTGTTTTGTTTGTTTTATCTATTTACTTTTTTATTTTTATGATACTGTAATTATTTCTTTCTCTATTATGTGTTGCCATTGATCCTAGTGCCAGGTATTTTGCTCTTAAGACTGCATTTTATGTACATTTAATAAAAAGGGAAAAATATCAAAGTTTAGATCATCAGAGTTTATAGCCCCAAATATTTTATAACCGTATCCCCCATCATTTTTTCCTTGTTTATATAAAAATGAAATGACCCCCAAATCTATTCATCTGTCATTCCAATCATATCTTAAAGTCCTCAGAATGCAATAAGATCATAGTGATTGGGATATTACGTTATTGTTTTTATGATTTTATTGTGCAGTGACATTAATGTGTATAACATTACATTATATGACAAAGTGGGTGAAAACTCATGTTTCCTCACCTCTTGTCTCTTCACACTTTCATTCTACACAATACTGTTTTCCTTCTGTGCATTTTGCTTTTATTCAACCATACCAGTGTAACATTGCAGCAAATACTATCGTGGACATATAAACCTAATAATGTTAATATTATGTTAGAGTTTAAATCCATCATATGGGGATTAAAGCAAAAACACTCATTCATTAATTAGTTTCAGTAAACTTTTGAGTTACAAGTAAAATGTGGTGTAATTGTTTGTTTCTTTGTTTCTACGTACTTTTCCTTATTCCTGTTTTCTGCCTCTCCATGCAGGACTAATGTTTTGGAGGGCGTGGCCTACCACTTCCTGGATATATGCTATTGCTGATGTCATCACTGGGCCAGACCAAGTGGAGGGTTTCTTCCTTTTTGATGAATGTTTCTTTTGCATTAAAAGGCTTCATTCAGTAGTGACTCTAAATGTTTAGCTCTAAGGGAGACATTTAGAAATGTTAACATGTTTGTAGTGTGTAAACTGATGTTGTTTGTAGTTTTGCTTGCCTCAACATTATAAATTGGGTCACCGAGATGTTTGATGGTAGGGCTGAAGTGATGAAGTGTGAATTGAGCACTATATATAAACACTAGAGAAGTTGCATTTTAATATTTTTTAGAGAGAGGTGAGGCTGTGGTGCTTTGATTTTTTTGCTTGGAGTAGCTATGGGTTGATTTTAGGGCTCCCATTAATTAGTTAACGCTGACAATTATCTTATAGCGCATGTAGCATCCTCCACCTTCACCTGTCGTTAAGCTAGCCTGTGCTCAGTTACAATAGGAAGTAATCTCTTCAAAATAAAAGCACCAAACCGGAAGCTAACTTTAACTGATTGTAAATAAAGGTAATAAGCGCCAAATGAAAATACTATAATTATCTTTAGCAAATAAAGAAATGTATTTGGGGTTATGTCGTAGTTTCTCTGATGTCTGTGATGTGCAGGTGAAGAAGAAGAAGACTTTGTTAATAAGTTTTTTTTTACTAAAAGAAAGAACAGTATCGATACTGACAGAAGTTGCCTGGAAGGATGTTGCCCAATGATCCTCTGAGAATAAAGACCAGCGGTCAGTTTTTATACCTTTTGGTAAAGGATGGAGTTACAACCTATGGTGTTTGTTAGAAAACTTGGTAAAAACAGGATACAGGATACAGGATACAGGATACAGGATGCCCCTCTTCGACCAGACCCCTCAATTCTATAGGGCCCCTCCATCACTTTGCACAGTCCCCAGGCACAAAAGCCTCTTCAACATAAACATTCCCAAAACCAAAACAGAAAAACATATATCTCATGTCAGAGACTACCTGTTTACGTAGGGAAAGAGGAAACGTATGTTTTCCCCCAAATTGCTGGTCAGCTAATAGAACAGACAAAACAGATTCCATTCTACTAACTTATCAAATAATTCATTTATACATTACTCCCTGGCTTTCCATCCAGCATGAGACACTGATTTTATTTATTTTTAGTGCCTTTATTGTGTATTTCGGATTTTATTTGTTTTTAGTGCCTTTTATTTTGTGATTCTATTTGATTTTAGTGCCTTTATTATGTATCTCTGATTTTATTTATTTTTAGTGCCTTTATTGTGTATTTTGGATTTTATTTTTTTTTCAGTGCCTTTTATTTTGTGGTTCCATTTGGTTTTAGTGCCTTTATTATGTATCTCTGATTTTATTTGTTTTCAGTGCTTTTATTGTGTATTTTTGTATTTTATTTGTTTTTAGTGCTTTTATTGTGTATTTTTGTATTTTATTTGCTTTTAGTGCTTCTATTGTGTATTCCTGATTTTATTTGCCTTGTTCTGTGTACATGTATGTACAGCACTTTGGTTGTTAAAAGTGCTATACAAAAAATAAAGCTGGATTGGATTCCAGGTCAGCACTCTATATTTAGACAGGCAGCGCTGGGGCAGCTTCCTGCTACGTCACTTTCCGTGGACGGAAGCAGCAGGAAGGCCCTTACCGGTCAGTGTTGTTGTGTGGACCACCTTTCCTCGTCCTTCAGCAGGAAAATGAACTACAAATTCAGCGGTTTCACCCAGAAGCTGACGGGCTCTGCTACTCCTGCCGCCCACAGTCCTCAGGTGAGACCGGGAGTCGGTTAGTCGGTGAGGGAGCGGGCCGGTAACCAGCGGGATGACCTTGATGTCAGTGTGGTGGATTTACCGAGTCCGTTTTCCTCGTCAGGGCTCTAAACTAAATTAAAGACACTAAAAGCAGAGTTTCTGCATGGCATTAAAAAGCATTAATAGTCATTAAATTGATTTTGTGAAAATTAAGGCCTTAAATGGCATTAAAAATCATTAAATTTGATTCTCAGTGGCATTAAAAATCCTTCCTGCTGTTTTCAAAAAATATTTGATAATAATGATGTAATAATATGTAATTATAGACTGTGATTTGTCAGATATGTGCATCTGCATAAACATGCCGAAGCATGGCGATAATTGTTCCAGCTGGTTGGGTACAGTTGGCAAAAACTGCGTGTTTTTGACCCTCATGTCGTCCTGCGGTCAAAATTGACCCGTTGTAGAGCTTGAAAATGTGGGAAAAAATATTAGAAGTTTTACTGATATGTATGTAATCACTTTAGATATTTTTAGGAATTTTTGGGGAAGATTTTTACTCATTTTTAAAAAAAATATTTACAAGAATTTTCTTGCCAAATTTGGGGAATTTCTTTAAAACAATACTTTTAAGGGAAACTTTTAGGGTATTACTGGAATTTTCTTCCTGAAGGTTTTGCAAATTTTCAGAAATTTTTTTTTTTTTTTTTTGCTAAATTTTTGGATTTTTTTAGACAAAGAAACAATATTTTTTGGTGCCCATAATTGAGGACGACAGGAAGGTTAAAGTGGCCGGCAGGCTGGACCAGGAGGAGGAGAGCTGGGAAATGGAAAAACACAAATCAAGTAGTTACAAAAACGTGCAGTAATTCCTAAATATGGTATTTTTTTCTTCATAGTTTTACTCTGTTAATATATAATGGTTGCTAACGTACTTTGCTCGGTGGCTACCCGGCAGTTAAAGCGATATTTTCATCTGAAATTCACTTGACTGAGTTATTTCATACTCCAAAACAATCATTTGTAGTTTTTATGAATTTGTATACAGTTGTAAAAAAAAGTCGTGGCCTTTCTTTTAATTTTTCTGTACAGTGCTGTTCACGTTTTTCATTTCTGCTTTATCGCAGAACCTTTACTTAGCCTTTATCCCAAAAGGTTATTTCTAAGATGTGGTTCTGGCCCTGGTTTACAGCTAATTTTGAAATTCAGTCGCCTCTGTGAGCATCTGCCAGCTGTGACCTTTATGATGGCGCCTCTGTCCGTCTTTTCTACTGAGCTGTCTTTGTTCTGCTGTGATCGTGGGTTAATCTACCTCATAGCTCTCTTGTGTCTGAACTTGGAAATCACCCAATCATTGAACCTTCATTAAAATGCAGAGTACACTGAGGTATGGAGAAGTCATTTACAATGTAGCCGAGTGAGAATAAGAAACTTTGATAACAATAAAATATTTAAAGTTTTACAAACATCTGAATCAACTAAAACAAGAATGACTGAAAGTACAAGAACATGAATTTAAATAAAGCCTGAATCTCTCTGAGAATTGTAAAGGAGCCCAGCTTTAGAAGTTATTTTAGGTCGCAGGTGCAAAGTGAGCACAACTGGGTTTTCCAAGCTCGGTAAAGGGCAAGAGCCACCATAAAAAGACAGTTATTCAACATTTAGTTTGTCCAAAGTAAAATAAGCCTGTAACAGTGCACTGTGTCCACTGAAGTACAGGGAGTTCATAAAGTCTTTTTACAGTTTTAAGAATTTATTACAAAGGCAGTTGATAAGATATCTTAACCAGATTTGTTTTTTGTAATCAGTGGCTGTCAAAGTTTTTTCTACCTCATCATAACTGTTTAACCCCTCTGTGATCAGGAAAGCCACCCTGATCACAGAGGACCCCTCTCACCCCCTTCATCACTCCTTCCAGTACTGCAGTATCAAAGTCTTGCACGTCTGTCGAAACATCAAAACTGTGGCTCGAAGTAGAGAAAACTCAAAAATGTTCTCTGTACAGTGTTGCAAAGTTACAATGCCAGAAGAAACAAGTGTCCGTTATACACCAAGTGCCCACAGGCGTTACCAATACTTAAAAAAAATGTGACTGTACATATTCTAGATGTTTAACTGCTTATCTTTGTCTGTACATTGGCTTCCATACTTGTCTCCTGTCTGCTTTGTGTAAACACAGTCTACATTTCAACACAGTTCAGCCAAAAAGTTCTTGAATTTTTGACATGACTACTGCTGTTGCAGTAAAATTACTTGTTCATTTTTGTTGATTTCCTTAATGACACGGTATAATGACATTGATGAAATAGCACAAATTTAAGCTTAGATTTGGTTCTGTTTTCTGATGGAACAATGTGTTACACATGAATAGTTCGAGGAATGTTAAAAATCCAGTGTTTGTTTCTGTTTTGTAGTTTCTGACTCATAAGTTGTGCAATTTTGGTAAATTTTTAAAAGCATTTCATCAAACCCACCAGCTGGCTTTGAGGTTCAGTGGATTCAGCTACCCTGCAGGAGACAAATTAGTCAGACAATGATGCTTCATTCATAATAGAAACCAGATTTTCCTTCATACGAAATGTCTGGGAATAAATTCCACATATTCAATAGAGCTACAACAATAATCAATTAGTTGTCAATTATTTAATTGCCATGTATTTTGATCGCTAGTTAACTAAGTTTTTTTTAAACAAAAAAAGGCAAAATTCTTATTCTAAAGTATAAATAATTAGTTTTTGGTTTCCTAACTTGTCTATGGTAGTAAACTGGATATCTTTGACATTTGAGGAAGTTGTCTTGGGCTTTAGGAAACACTGATTGACCCTTTTAACCATTTTCTGACATTTTATAGGCCAGACAAGTAATTGATTGGTCAAGAAAGTAATAGATTTAAATCAACAATAAAAATATGCATTACTTGCATAATATACAAGACTGCAAAAAGACAGATTGTGCGTTTCATTTTGCCGTCTATTATGTACCAGCAAGAGTGAAGAAACCAGGTTAATCATGGCGTGTGCAGCATAAGAAGCCTCAGATACGACACTCCGTCTGCATTAGCTGATAGTCAAACAGCAGCAGATGGAACAGATGTCATGATTAACAAACATTTCGGCTTTTTACAGCTTTACAGAATTGGTAAACATACAGTACATTTTCCTTTTTGTTTCAGCCACCAGTCAATGATCCATATCACATACACACAAACACACAGTGTTCTGCTGCAGAATTTTATCATGATATCCTGACGGGCGTTTCTGCATTTCTGTCCAGCTGATTTATATCTGTGAGTCTAGACGAAAATAACACATACACATCTCATATATAATGCAACACATTTCTGTATGAAACACGTCCTCCGAGATGACATTACAGCCAAACAGTTCCATCACAAACTAAGCATTCGAGCCTTCATGAAGGCTTACTGCAGGGCATTTTTACATTTGTTCTAACGATGCTTTTCCTAGTTAGTATATTAAATATGTGGCTGTACGTTTTAATGTGAATTATTCTGTGGAATATTTCTCTGAATTAAAAGAGTAATTCTTCTGTTTACGAGGTGTCAAAAAATGAGAAAAACTGCAGTTTTCTGCAGCCCAATGTTTGATAGTTATGCCTCTTGTTTTGTCAGACCAACAGTTGAAAACCCAACATAATAACTTTAATTTATGAGAAGCATTAAGTCTAAATACCAAAATACCTTTTACAATATTTAACAAATATAAAAAAATGGATTTTAGGAACTCATCAGAACTTTTACACATTTTTTTTGTGAGTCTGCTTGATAATTCACTGACTAATCTTTGCAGCTTTAATGAAACCCTTCTTCAGCGTAAAATATTATTACAGGCTCAGACTACCAGATGACCTAAGAAACCACAGAGCCCAGTGCTGATAGAGGAAATACTAGAAAAAAATAATAACAATTAAAGAGAGAAAACCGCTCTGCATCTTTTTCAAGCAAACCTTTTGGTTTCTTAAGATATTAAGCGTTAACGTAGGGCAGCAGATAGCGTCTAATGGCTGAAATATGGCCCTGCAGTAAAGATTCTGGACCACTGACAAAAGCTGAAGTTGTCTTTGTCATTGTTCACATCAAGTGTTTTATGTGATTTTTAGAAACAACGTAAACACAAGGCTAGTATTCTCTCTTTGTGTGAAGAGAGGAAGGCTATCTGGATGGTGCATGATCCTGAAATGAAGCTTAATAAACTTACTAGATTAATAAGACATACATAATATAATTTATCTTATTTGAGATAAACAGATTTGTGTCAACCGCAGTAGTTTTATTCAGCTGTAAATAGAACAGGCCCCTATTAAAAGCTAATAGAATTACTCCTTTAGAATTTTCCCTTAGGGATCAACTAAGTATTCTATTCTATTCTATTCTATTCTATTCTATTCTATTCTATTCTATTCTATTCTATTCTATTCTATTCTATTCTATTCTATCCTATCCTATCCTATCCTATCCTATCCTATCCTATTCTATTCTCAAATCCCGTCGAATATATTTCGAGACCTTTCACAGTTTTCTTGACTCTGTTGAAGCAGATCCACACCTTTAATTGCCAGGGGTCTACCCTAACAAGTCACCGAGTTAGTCTTGTTAACACGTGCTGCTGAGCGTCACCACTTTTTCCCACATATGAGTCGTGTTAGAAAATAGGGATCTATCCAGCACAAGTGACGGAAAGATAACCTAATAATTCATAGACTGTTGGACTTCAGAAAAATCCAGATGTTTTACCAACTTGTAACTAGATTCTAAATGAAATCGGCTGTTCCTTAAATTGAAACCACAAATTGCTAATGAGGAAAATCTTCATTCTTCATTGTCGCAGAAACATCTAGGTCCTGTACATTTATTCTCAGCAGACACTTGTGACCTTCTTAACTCATCCATTATCACATCTTTGTGAAGAACTACAGGATATCAACAATTGTCTACTTTATTTTCACAATACTTGAAAATATTCTTGCTTTATTTGCAGAATTAAGGTGCTTTAGTTTCCCATGAATGCTTGCTCAGTCTCTTATAGAAAGAATCAGCATATTAAAACTCTTAAAGGCATAATCTAATGCAAGCAGGTGCAACAGGAGCCCTGTGTATTATAAAACAGATTTGAACTTGCTGATTTAAACGTTATTATCTGAGGTATTGTTGGTTTTTGGTATGTTGAAATCAGTAACTTATGTTTATTAATACTGTAAATAAATACACCACTTGGTGTTACTGTTGCAAATGTCTTTTCAGTGCAAACTAGAGCTGAAAGATTTAGCAGTTTCAAATCAAAACTGGTGATTTTAAACAATGCAATTAGCAAATCGCACAGACTACAATTTAGGATATACACTAATGTTCAAAAGTTTGGGGTCACTGAGAAATGTCTTTTTTTTATTAAAGAAAAGCATTTTTTTTTCAATGAAGATAACATTAAATGAATGATAAATCCAGTGTAGACATTGTTAATGTGGTAAATGACTATTGTAGCTGGAAACAGCTGATTTTTAATGGAATATCTCCATAGAGGGTACAGAGGAACATTTCTAGCAACCATCACTCATTCACAATTGGATATTTTCTCCACATCGTTCTGTATTAACATGAGGTGATGGTGATGATGGAGCTGCGGTGCTGCTTTATTTATCTGCAGGAAAATTATTATAATATTAGATATGGACGTGGTACATACAGTGATGGGAAAAAGGTTTTCGGATACCCTTAAAATTTTACACAATCTCAAATATAATTATGAAAGATTTGTGGGAAGATTTTTTTTGTGTTTCAAAACGTATGGCTGCATTAGACAGACACAAATACAAATTATATATTTTTTAATTGTTTACAAGAAAAACTAACAAAATAAAATTTCACCAAAATGACCCAATCATCAAAATGTCTCATTTTTATGGAACCAATCAATTTTAAGTTTTTAATGTTTTTTTTTAAGGATTTGTTTAGTATTATGGCTGTGATTGTACTAAAAGAAATTGCACTTGAAGAACTAAGAGTGATTCTTAATGCAGTTTCCATGCAAATGTATGGGGTGTCTGAAAGCTTTTTTCCATCACTGTATCAGTATTATATCATGCTGAAACACTGATAGCAGGTTGTGTTCTTCTCTCAGCCCTTTTCTCCTGCTTTATCTTTTTTAGATTCATTTCAGATACTCCTGTGTTAATATGTTGATTCCACTATTGTTAATTGGTGTTATTCTTTAAAACATATTGGACATGCAGACTTGGCTTTCCACCTTTCATGTAGAACACAGGCGACCAATGAAAAAAAAAGACGGTCCATGTCCAAACATCACTGCTGACCTCACAGAGTGTAATAAAACTGTTGATGCAATTTCTTTTTACAGCAGTAATTTCATGGCAACCGCAGCCTTTTCCACTAACTGAGCAATTTTCACGTCGGAAGCTGCTCACGTGACCTTAACTCCATCTGCCCTTTCGGAGCCGCCTTTACTGCCTCCCAGATGACAGATCGATAGAAAGGCTGCTGTCTGTACACAGAAATGCAGACAGGATGACAGGCAGCAACAGCGACGCATTTTCAGGCAATTTAGAGTCTGCTTAACCTGCATACCTGAATTTTTTTTCCTTTTTGTTGCATTATTCTTAGCCTTCCTACCACCTTCTGTGATTACAAATCATACAGTATAACCTACAGAAAACACACAGAGGAATCATGTCCACAGTGTATTTCTGGTCCAAGATGAGCTCCTACTGTGAACACATTTAGTAAAGGCCTCTCTTTAATGGCAGGTAAAAATAATCTGCTTTCAGTGCCTCTGCTTTTTCATATGTCAGATTTAATTTCCCCGCTCCCACACTCGCTGCCTCCACATGCTCTAACAAGGTAATGGGTCTCCCAGTAACTTTCAAAAGCAAGGTGGGTGAGAAGCTTCCTCCAAGTGTGAGGATACCAGCGAGGACTTCATTAACACCAGTGTGCTTCTGGATTATTTTCATAATTTTTTAGCTTACAGTGCTTGGAAAAATGGAACACCATTGTGAAATGTAGGGATAATTTCCTTACGCTTGCACCTACATAGCAAACATCCAAATCTAGTGGATCAAAAGATTTACGGTTCTGGTTGGGAAATAACAGTGCAGAAAGTGAAAAGAGCTTTAAATAAAGGCCAGTCTCATTCTTAGACTTCCTTTTCTTGGGCTAGTTTGTTTAAAATGTGCATAAAAAGTGCGGCTGCTTCCCATAAGGAGCCCAAGAAAATGTTAAGTTATCGTGTAAAGATGTAATTTTGAACAGCTTTTCACAAAAATAAGCCTCGGAATTTGTAATGCTGAGCTGCTACTTGAGGTGCTCTTTAATGATCTTTAATAAACGGGCACTTATTCAATCTCACGAGTGAAGCCGTAACTTGCAAGGTGAGAGCAATGAAGCGTTCATGTAATCCCATGTATTTATACAGCAGCGTTGAGCTCAGCAGAGCGCCTACATAACTGACTTCTCTTTTACGTTATTTACAGAAGATCAATGTGAAGAAACCCTTTTTTGTTTCCTGTTATTGTGGAAAAAAATCTCAGTAGATCCATATAAATCCAGCTTTTGTCCAATCCATTAACATTTGGAGACAATCCAGTTACATTAGCTATAACTTTTATTTAGTTTGAACCATGTTAGACGCTGTTTAAATTCAGTTTTTGTCCTCTTACACCAGCATACTGTTAAAAATGCTTTTTACCATAAATCCCTCATAACAAATGCAAAGACTCACCTAACAACCTCTTCCACATGCTGTGGACTTTCTCCCTGCGACAGTAATTTTACTGAGACACTGCAAAAGGTCTCGACTTTCACAACTTCTCTACCAAGGCGTCTTATTATTCTCAAGTGGAAGCATACTTCACCCCTAATATTTGAAGGTTACATCAAAAAAGCACTGAACTGCATCAGAGCGGAGAAACTACCACTAAATACTATTTTCACACATAACATTCTTGACTCCGGTGCCTCATGATGCTGAGGTTGGCTGATTGCCTCGCATCCCCTTCCCTCCTGATGTTTTCCTTTGAATCTATTTATTTCTCTGTTATTCTACTTTTTTTTCTCCTTTCTGTTCTTTTTGTTTTTGTCAAAGTCAAGGTCTTCTACCCACAGGGCTGAAATGGGTGGGCGGGGAAGTAGAGCGGGTTATGTAAGTGTTAAATGTTAAAAATGAAGTTTGTGGGAAAAAAATCCTTGTCATGTTCACTGTGGACTGCATCTGTAGGATTGCCAAAGCAGCAGAACATGAAGAAATCAGAGGAAGGCGAGGAGAACACTTATAGGCACTCCAGTAACTCTGTAGAGGAACTTTTGGTGCGTGTACATCACTGACACAGATTTGTTGGTTGTTTTTGTTCAGGGGCTGAAGCCAGGTTTGCCAGCAGAGTCCCCAACCATGATCTTTGCTACACCCACAAAGGTGGTGTCAGAGGGCGCAGCCACAGTGGAGTACATGGGAACAAACAAGGTTCCTGACCTGCAGAAGCTTTTCCAGGTAATGAAGAACTGAAAAAGATACATGTATTAACTAGAACTAGACCGATTATCGGCCTGGTGTTTTTCCAGTTTTCAGTATTGGTATTTTTATTAACCGATTATCAGTGAATTAAATGTGCTACTTGGGCTCTGATGTAGCTGACTGGCTCTGTCTGTATACTCTGTTGTCTGAAGCAGTGTCCCACCCACAGCACTGTCAGAATATATGTCATGGGTAGCAGCCAATCAACTCTGAAAGCTACTGTTTACAGACAGGGACAGACGAGCACATTTGCAGAGCGAGTTTTGAAGATGAGGTAGCAGATACTGCTGAAATCATGACAAACGCTGCATTCTTTCACAAGCATGGCCACTGAAAACGCCCAAATATTCACTCACTGGAGAAACTGCATTTGCTAAGCTAAGGCTATCACTAAGAAGTTTGCCATTAGGCCCGTGGCTAATGCTAGCTGGAGGACTTGTAACATCTTCCTCAAGAAAGATTTATTTTGGCAGTCTGTTCTAACTGATAGACATGTTCCTCTAACAGAAACACAACCTGCAAAAGCTAAACCAGAGGCATGAAGCCATCACCACATTGGCTAAGGCTATGCTAATGGCTAGCATGCTAAGTTAGAAGGCAGGCACAGAAAACAGTAACTGGGTTTTACAGGGTTAATGCAGAAGCCTAGTTATGAATGAAAATTTCCCTGCTATCACATGCTGTTAATATATAACATTTAATGTATATTTGTTCTGAATATTGGTTATCAGTCTTTCTTGATTACTGTTAATTGGTATTGGTAAAAGAAAAAAAAAACTCATATGGGTTGATCCTTAGCTTCAACGACAGTTTTTCGTTGTTCTCAATTTCCTTTGTGAGTCATATTCTGTTAATCTAAAAAAAGTATTCAGAATGAGTGCTCATGACCTGCTAGCTATTTCAGTCAAAACAGTGTAGACTTATTAGCATTAGGTGATGACTGATTGTTATTTCACTCTCTGTTCTAAATGGACTGCTGCCACCTCCACACCCTGAGCCCCAGCGGTATTCACCACTCAGGAGGAAGTAACAGAAATAATGAGGAAAGAACAAGAGAGGCTGAAGTTGGGCAGAACAATCACTCAAATAAATGGAAATTGTGGTATCGACTTTTGCGATTTCCTAATTGCAAAAACTTCTGTTCAGACTGAAGGTGTTCCAGCGAGACACTTGAACAAAAATAATCAGGGCAAATTGCACATTGGAGAAAAATACTTTTTTATTTAATTAAGCTGTCATCTTAGTTGTCAGGGGCAGTTTTTCATTCTAAAAATGTTTGTTAAAGCCAACACTGAATTTCTGCTACAACTCTGGAGAAAAAGTTTTTAAAAACAGGCACACTAGTTGAGAACTTTGGTGTTGCTTATGAAAGGAAAAAGATAGTGTGTCTGATATCATCTTGTTGGTGTTTGTTCCTACAGCAGCCTGAATAATTTAAACTCCAGGACCATCATTGCAGCTGACCAGTTGTATTTCTGTGTGCTCAGAGCTTTGCAACTTGGGTAAAAACACAGCAAAAATACTGGAGGGCAACTTGGAGAAGTTTTCTTTCAGGGTTTTCTGGCAGAAAGGTTTGAAGAAGTCAAGTGAGGTAGTGTAAACGCCCAAAAGGTCCGTGTATGGAGGAGGTTGGGGTGAATAAATGTGTCAAACACAAGGTTTTCACCTTGGAGAGTGGGAAAATTCACTGATTTATCTTCTTTTTTCCAGTCCCAGTGTGGTTAGGTTTAGGCACCAAAACTAGTGTTAGGTTGAGGAAAAGATCATGGTTTGGGTTAAAATAGATCCATTTACGGTGTTACAATGCGTTGGAAAGCTTTTCTGGCAGGCAGAAAGCCCTGAAAGCAAATTTCTCCCATGTGCGTATATTGGCAGCCATATCCATCTCTATTTTTGCTCTTTTTTTTCTTCTAAGCTGCAAAGCTACAACTTCACAACAACTGGATTTGTCAGTTGCGATAATGGTTCCTACACCAACATTAATTGTAAGGCAGCAACAGTATCAACAATGACAGCAGCAACTCAAATCTCGCCTTGAGAACACTTTCTGTTCTGTATGTTTTCCCACAACTTTCTCAACTTACTTTTCTTAATTGTTTTCCTTTTTTTCCTTACTCCTGTCCTCCCCTGCCTGCCGGTTCCCTCCTGTTTCCTCTTCTCTCAGACGTCAGACGGTGTCCCCATTCATTTGAAGCGTGGAGTTCCCGACAGGCTACTGTACCGCACCACCATGGCTCTCACTGTAGGAGGCGTCGCCTACTGTCTGGTGGCTCTTTACATCGCAGCCCAGCCCAACAAAAAGTGACCAACACAAACACAAACCCGGGAACACAGTGTCGCTGCTCTAATCAACCCAGCATTCACAGTCTCCATCTGCCCTCGCTACGCCACCTCTTGGGACTTTTTTTAGATGAGAATTCACCGCTGTCAGGACATGAAACCAATGATAACAATTCTAATGTCTGTCCTCTTTGAAAAAGAGATGTCTAAGTTAATAAATTTTAAGGGGAAGAAAGGTAAAAGATGCTTCAAGTCTTTTTTCCTCTATACTGTCTGTCATGTTACTGAAACAGCCGATTTGCCAATCAACCAACAGATGGATGGGCATCATGTATGAAACCAATTATAGAGTAGAGAGCGCCGTCATCGCTCTCGGAGAAGAGGCGGACATGTAAAGATATACTTTTTTTTTTTGCTCGCAGCTTTCAACAAGCGTGTGTGTCTCGATGGAGACAACCCATCTGGAAAATGGCAGCTGCTCACATGACTTAAATACCGTCTCATACAGTATTTATATGTGTGGGCCCTGGTGAGATGTCAGATGCTCTTCACCATCTCATCTGAAGATTAGCTCAGTCAGAACCTTTTCCTTTTCAGTCTGACAATGTCTTCCAGTGAGCAGGGGACGTACTACTGGGATCTTTAACCTAAAGAAATGCTAAATATGTGTGTAAAATTCAGTGTTTAATCGTGTAAATTTAGTGGAGAAGTAACTGAAAATGTAAGTACCTCAAAATTGTACTTAACATGGAGGGCAGGAGGTTTGTTAATATTCACATGAAGCATCAAAATGAGGGAAAATGTAATCTCGTTAACTGTGACTTGGTGCCCGACGGGTTGTTTTAAGTATTTCTGAAATGTTAATCTCCCTGGATTTTCACAACAGCAGTCTGCAGAGTTTTCTGAGAATGGTGCGAAAAACAAATAATGCCGTGTGGATGACTGGTTGGAGCTGACAGAAAGGATGCGTTAGCTTAGACTGACACTCTTTTTACAACTATGGCGAGCGGAGAAGCATCTCGGAACACGCAGCATGCCGAACAGCAGAGGACCATGCTGGGCTAAGCTCCTGTCAGCCAAGAACAGAAATGTGAGGCTGCATCAGGCATCGGACAGCTGAAGGAGGATGAAAAATGTCGCCTGGTCTTGATGAATCTTGATCTGCTGAGGCTGCAGATGGCAGGGCCACAATTTGGCCCCAACAGCTTGAATCCGTGGACCCAAACCTGCTTTGTGTCAACAGTCCAGGCTGGTGGCGGTGGTGGTGTCATGGTGTGGGGGATATTTTCCTGGCACACTTTGAGCACTTTCACAATCAAGAATGGTTTGAATGCCACAGTTTTGTTTTGTTTTTTTCATCCCTTACCGTCCTGTCATCACTTCTTCCAGCATGATGTCACAAGCAAAAGTCTCACAAAGCGTGAAAATCAGTTCAGTGGACAATTTTCCTCTCTAGTTAGCAGATTTAAATCCAATAGAACACCTTTGGGAGAGTTGGCTGCATGTTGTGAATCAATGCACTGCAAAAACTCAAAATCTTATCAAGTCTATTTGTCTTATTTTTAGTCAAAATGTCTCATCCCACTTGATTTAAGATAAATTCACTTAACAAGTGACATTTCAGCAGATGGAGGGACTTGTTTTAAGATGATGCATCTTAAATATCTTGTTAAGTCAAACAATTTTGAAATTATCTTGTTTTGAGTTGAACTTTACAAGAAAACTCAAAATAAGTTTAACCCTCGTGTCGTCCTGCATGCAAAAATTAGAGTATTGTTACACATATTACTGCATTTTTCCATTAAAAACTGTGCAGGAGTCAGGAAATACAAACTTTTCTCCTGATTAACCTGTTTACAGTGATTCGGTGTTGTATAAACTGCATCAAACTGTTTCAGAGTTTATGGATTTTTACCGTGATGGTTTGAGTTTTTCACCATTTTTTACAGTGTAATTCAAATATAGTCCAGGATTTTGATCATATTGAGGTCCTGAGATAAGCTTAGTTTCCCCATTATGTTTTTGCATTGAAATCACAGGCCATTTGTCCCTTTGAGGGTTTCTTTGCAACCATTTCTGCATGATGGCTTTCCTGCTAGCATCCAAAAGTAATTTAAAGAGATATTGATCCATTTTGTCACATACCAATCAGTCACAACATTAAAACCACCAACAGGTGAAGTGTATCACAATAATCATCTCGTTACAGTGCAGTGTTGTCCTGACATTCATGTGGATGTGACACCTCTCACCCACCTGAACATTGTTACAGACCAAAAATAAGCCCAAAAAATGTCAAATCATTGCTTTTACACCTTCGATTCTCTTTAGGTTTTAATTTTGGAGTAACATAATGTTCTCTGCTATATATTATATGAACATTCACCAATCTCCTCAGGCCTGGTTTTCCTTTTCTCATCCATTTCTCATTTATTTCTTATGTGCCTTCATTTCTTCTTCTCTTAATTTACTTTCTGACCTAGAGGTATCTGAGACAATCTTTTTCCAGATTACACGCAGTGGAAAGGTGTTTAAAAGACTCAAAGCCATTATCATCAGCTTAAGTGCAGTAAGCTGCGACACCTTGATGTTCTCAGAGCACCGTTTTTCTACTGATTGTGTTTTGATGAGGCAGGATCACGTGATGGCCGGCAGCTGAACACTGGCAACCGTTCCTCCTCTGATTTGTTGCTGCACTTGTTCGGTTTTATAGAAAACGCCATTGCGGTCAAGGCAACAGGAAGACAATCATTACAGATGAGAAGGAAATAAGAGATCCAAACACTTGAATGGCCTCGAACACCTGAGGTCAGACACTCGACCTCAATCTATTTCATAATGTATTGCCCTACACTGCTGAAGAGAAATGAAGACATCTAATTTATAGACATGGCAGAGCATCACCGCAGAAATGCCAGTGGCTTGCAACCAAAGATTGAATTTACTTCATGAAACGTGCTGTATGAGGCTTTCACAATATTCACAAGCCACAAAACTCAACTGTGATTTTCTCTTTGCTCTGCTGTCGGCTGATGTTGGGGCTTGTTACCATGGAAACACGGTCCAGTGACTTACTTTTATCATCCCCATTCTTTATTTTTGTGCAAATGAATCGCTTGGAGTAGACTACTCTAAATTTAAAACTAAGATTCACTTGCACATCTAGGCTTATAAACCATTTAAAGTGGAGAAATTAGGTACAGGAAGTAGAAAAAAAAGTCAAAGCCAGGATTCATGATCTGAGTATATATTATATATATTATCTATATATTTGTTCCTAGAAAAGCACAGGAGTCATTCTATCTCATATCATCAGATTTTTAGAACAGTTTGTGCTCCACACTGATTTGCCTGAAAATATACTAGCAGAAAATGTGGATATTTCTAAAAGGCATTTGTGAAATTTTACTTTAATATATAAAGTATTTTCAGAGATATTTATTCTTTCAAAAATGCCCGTTCACCCACTTTCAGCACCTGTTTCTGACATTGAAATTGGAGGCTATGATTGAATTAGAATATCTGAGGAAATGAAAAAAGATAAAAGCCTGAAATTTCCACAGTTGTCCATTTAGAAAACTACATTTTATTACTTGCATTAAGCTATCTACTAACACTACTTTTGTTTTTGTGGTACAACTTGTCATACCTGTTTAATCAGTTCAAAAAGAACAAAATAATGAATTTTTGTGAAATATTTCATATTAAATAGCAATCTATATGTTTCGTTCTGTATTATTGTGATGAACAACTACATATGATTCAGAAAATATGACTAGCTGTCTCCTGTATTTGACTTTTTTTTGTTTGTTAATGTGCTTCATGATGGCTTCTTTTGTTGATATTTCAACTCACCCATAATAATAGTCTATTTGATGTAGATCCTGAATCAAAAGCACAATGAGAAGTAACTGGAAATTTCAGACTTTTATCTTTAATAGTTCCTGGCGATCAAATTGTGAAAAAACATGCCGAAAGTGGGTCAAAAAAAAGAAAAAATTAAAGTACCTAGAAACCTGAAAATATCCGATTTATCAAACTAAGGTTCCACAGATGCCATTTTCAAAATCCGTTTTTATATGTATGAAAAACTGTGCCTCATTCGTCTTGCATCACATCAGCCCACTTCAGCTTTCCTCAGTAACAGTGGATCCTTTTGTTGCTGCTCTTCCAGCAGACAGCACAGATACGAGAGCTCTGCAATCACCTGTTTACGACGCAGTAACACAGCACTTCAGCTGTTAATGAAGCACAGCCCGGACGGAGTGTGAAGACGGGAAACTGGGGCAAAGGGAGAGACAAAACACAGGAAGCCGGTGGGATGTGAGGAGGGGGAGGACGAGTGTGAGAAGAAGGCTGTTAAATGGAGGATGGGTGTGACTTATCAGAAGGAAAATTGAAAATTGAATCCCTCCTTGAGAAAGCTGTTTACTATCTATTAAAAGCTTGTCTATCCTGCCAATCCACCTTCTCATTCTAATCACCTCTAGAAATACATCAAGGTAAAGCAAGCATGTGTAGAATTTCTCTTTGCTAGCTATAACTACACCATGAAGACAAAAGAACACTTCAAGCAACTCTGTGAAAAGGTTATGGAAAAGCGTTAGTGAGGGAAGGGAATTCAGAGAAAAATACCTGAATGTCCCTCAGAGAACAGTTGAGTCCATCATTAAGAAATGAAATAGAACATGTGAAAATCAGCCTCGACTAGGCCGTCCTCAAAAACTGAGTGACTGCACAAGAAAGAGACGAGTGAGTGAGGCCACCAAAACACACATGACTCCTCTGAAGAAGTGGGAGAGACTATACAAACATCAACTGTCGCCTAGTCTTCACGGGTCAAAGCTTTATGGAAGAGTAGCAAAGAGAAAGCCAAAGCTGAAAAAAGCTCCTAATAAACCTCGACTAGAGTTCACTGTAAAGCATGTGGGAGACTCTGAAGTCCACTGGATGATTGTTGTTTGTTCTGATGAGACCAAAATTGAGCTTTTTGGCAGTTAGACTAACGCTGTGTTTAGTGAACACCAAATACTGAACAACATCCAAACACCGTCCCCACTGTGAAGCACGGTGGTGGTAGTATCATCATTGTGCAGGCCCTGGAGGACCTGTAAAAAGTAAAAAAAAAGAATGCAACCAAATATAAGGAAATCCTGAAGAAAAAACCTAATGCAGTTTGCAAGAAAACTGCGACTTGAAAGAAGATTTGTTTTCCGACTCGAAGCAAACAGCCAAAGTTACACAGAAATGGTTTAAATAAAAGAAGGTGAATGATCTGGAGTTGCCAAGTCAGAGGCAAAACTTCAATCCAGTTGAGAATTTGTAGCTGGACTTAATAAAGGCTGTTCACTCACAATCCCTGTGCAAACTGTCAGCGCTTTGGTTAGTTATACAAAGAAGAATGATGAAAAAATGCAGTGTCCAGATGTTCAGGCTTGTTGAAACCTATTCACCTGGGCAACGGTATATCTACTGAATCTACTAAATACGGACTTGAATAGGGTGTATACTTAAACAGGTGCTTAATTTACATTTTACATTTATAATTTATTGGCATTACTTTGTAGAAACTGATTTTACTTTGACACCAACGACTCAGACAGAACTTGTTTCTCTTGCAGAAGTGAGTTAATCACATATTTCTCACTGCCTACCTGCTAATATTTACAGGCAAAATTACCCACTGATTTCTGAAATGTCTGCGTTTTCATCCACCGAGAAGATCTTTCTTTCTCCTACATGTTTACCAGCCTAGTGTGAAATTGTCCTTTGTGTAAAAATGGAGAAAGTGGAGAGTGTTTTTGCCAATCTGACAGATAACACATAAACATATAACCATGTCTGTGGGAACATTATGCTCCTAAAATCTGACAGTTAAATGTCAACACATTTTCTTGCATAAGAATAGTCTATCATACATTTCGTAATTTTGCAAACTTGTTAAATCTCGTCTGGAATGATGAATTAAATCCCCAGGAACCATATGGAATATTTTATCACCCACCTCCCCCATAATGTTAATGCCGTCCAAATGGGTTCTGGGTTGAGATTCGCTGTTATGTTGCGAATATCACAAGTCTACAGTTTGTATTCTGTCTACAACTTTAAATTGTACTCGACACACAAATAGGAAGAAAGCAGGTGCACCTCAAATGATGGGTATTGGATAAATGCTTCCTCAATTGTGCATTTATTTTCTCCATAAACACTTTAGCAAAAACATCAAGTGGAGGCACACATTGATTTTCTTCTGTGAGCCTTTTGTTCTGTCTCTTTGAATTGGATTGTTTTGGGTTTTTTTGTTTGTTTCTCCCTCATTGTTACGTTTCACCCCCTCCTGTCTCAGACAAACTAAATGAACCAAGGTTGTTTGCAGGTGAAACTAACAAAAACTGCACAAACAAACAGAAAACGGTTCTGTGGTCTAAAAGAGGATAGTGTAATTAAATACCACTATCTCCCACTAAATCTACCAAAGGTGGTAGAACAAACAAAAACTAAAACCCCTTAAAAGAAAAACATTCCCCAAAACAAAAGCAAGGAAGTGCTGGGTTCTGTGCACTGAAACGACACAAAGACACTCGGGTTTCCAGAAGAAGGCCGACTGATGGTGTCGAACCTTCCAGGTCTCCTACCCACAACCATCTGAGCAGTTGGGAGATCCCTCTTTAAATCCCCCGTCCAGCTGATTGGCAACAGCACCCAGCTGAGCTCAATCTCACAGCTGCTGCAGATTGAGCCTGATCTGAGAGCCAGGCTGGGAACTTTCCAAGTCCATAACACTCATTATCTCTAAGAAGTTTACCTTGCATTCTGCTTCCCTTCTCGTTTTTGTGTTTGGGTGGCGCTGGAATTGGAAGTTAACAAAGGTTTCTCAGAATAGCAAGACAGACAGTGTGAGTCTCTCTTTAGATCCACCAATTTTGGGCCAAATGCTCACAATAGTGCTCACAATAACAATGCTAACGTGCCAACACAGCAGATTGAATATCAGAGTCCAAGATGATGCACAGATAGCTGCCTCTGTGTTGCCCTCTCTGGTTTTATAATCATTTATCTTTATAATAGGCATCATTACACATGCTTACTTACAAAACTCGGGGCATTTTAAAACCTTAGTGTCTTATTTAATCTTGCTTTTAACAATCATGTGAGAACAAAAACTAATTCAGCCTCTCACGTCAAAACACAATTTAGAAAAACTCATTCATGCTTTTATTCCCAGCAGCGCTCACTCTTACAGAGGTCTTTTCACAGGACTTCCTCAGAAAAAAAGAAGCCATCAAACAGCTTCAGCTTGCACAAATTGCAGCTGCTTGAGTTCTAAGGAAAACCAAAAGAACCGAGCACATTGGTCCAATAGTTGATTTCAATGAGCTCAAGTCTCACTTCACTATAAATCACTAAATGGAGAACGACCAAAATACCTCTCAGGTGGATTTCAGCTCTCAGATCACTGGAGACAAATCAGCTGGTTGCTCAGCTTTAGAGCCAACAACCAGATGAGATTAGAATTTTAGATGTTGTCTTACAGTTTCTAGTCTAGACTTGAAACCAAACTTTTCTCGGATCTGTTAACTGATCTTTTGTACCTGAACTTTACCTCGTCATGCTGCTATAGTCCTCGATTACCTTTCCTCTTATTTTATCTCATTCTCATTCTCCATGCATTTCTATGCCACTACTAACCCCAAAAACCTGTTCAATGTTTGTAGTTTGCTGTTTTTCTGTGCTTATTTTTTCTGTCTCCACCCTCCCCTCACCCAGCAGGTCGAGGCAGACGGCTGCTTTCCCCGAGCCTGGTTCTGCCTGAGTTTTCTTCCTGTTAGAAGTGGGGTTTTAACCCACTTTTGTCAAGACTTTACTCAATTTACAATTGTTGGATTTGCTTTTATAATATTGTGAAGTCTTGACTTCACTATCTAAAGTTCCCTGAGAAATTTTATATGAAGATTTGGCAACATATTGAGGATTTCAGCAGATAGAATGATTTTTTTATTCTTTTGTTTGTGTGTGGTCTTTTTACCATTCATAAATCATAAAGTCATAAAGATCATGAAGTAAAATACTAGATTGCTCATTGTTTTTTTGTTGTTTTGTGTCTCATTTTTGGAATATTTTGGCTTGTTATTGTTTTTGTCCTTTTTTTGTCTGATTTTTGTCATTTGTCTCATGTTTTTGTCATTTTGTTTCTCGTTTTTGTCGTTTTGTTTCTCGCTTGTGTCATTTGTGTAATTTTTTGTCTCATTTTTGTCGTTTGTCCATTTTGTCGCTTTGTAACTTTTTGTCTTTTTTGTTTTGTTTCGTGTCATGTGTCTCATTTTTATCATTTTGTCTTGTTTTTGTCATTTTGCATCTCATATTTGAAATATTTTGTCATTTTTGTGTCTAACTTTTGTCGTTTTGATCATAAAGTAAAGGCGTGGTGGTTATTTATAAGTTATTTATAAGTCATTACACTCTGATTTTACTGGTCCGCCCCACTTGAGATCAAATTGGGCTGAATGTAGCCCCTGAACTAAAGTGAGTTTGACACCCTGGTCCAGAATAAAGAGGCTGGCTAAATGTTCCTCAAATTCACTTCTGAATAAAGACTAATATTCAAAGCTGCTGCTATCTCCTTTAATTTAAAACTACATCAACTATCCTGTCCTACTACTCTAACATCAAACAGACAAGGAGTGATTTTAGCATTCATTTGGTGACATGCTTCTGCTCTCCAGAAAAAGATTACTCCAATTTTCACACAGCGTTCCACCATTCATATTGGGGTCACTTTATTTCCTGAGACAAATGCCTCTTTCTCCAGTTAGATTCTTGACTCTCTCCACCAGCTCGCTCTGTGAATGTGCTGCTTGGCGCTGGGCTGGTGCTGTAGAGCAGGTTAATCAGCTCTCGCTCGCTGAGAACAGCTGCCTGATGCTGCTGGAGACTGAGCTGAGGCTGGAGTTCACATTAAATATGCAGACTGTAAAGCCAAGATGATCTAAACAAGGTCAAAAGGCTGCACATGGAGCTCTGTGCTGATTATCTGTCAGCAGAATATTCAACCTTTTCACATCTGTCATTAATTTAATGCTACCCTTAGAAGTATTGATTCAGGCAGGTTTAATTTTGGGCGACGCTATCCACCGCAGAGAGCAGAGGGTCCAATTTAATTTAGATTCTAGTAGTCTGGTATCGTCTCTAGCCTCAGAGGACCAAAACAGAAACCTAGCAGATCCACAAAACAACAAAGCCATGCTACCACTGGCTTCCAGAAAAGGCTGGAGAGGAGAGAGAAGCGGTGGTGAGTGACAAATTACCTCTCCTCACAATGGCCTGCCACAATAGCACTGCCTGAGAACAAATAATGAATAAATAAAGTTCTCTGAGATTGAGCGAAGAAAGCAATTTGTGAAGCAGTAGCTTTTGTGTGTGTGTGTGTGTGTGTGTGTGTGTGTGTGTGTGTGTGTGTGTGTGTGTGTGTGTGAGCAAATGGTCTTGTCTCACAGATGAAACAACCACAAGTACAACTGAACAGCTGCTCAAATCCACATCAAAACACCAGAAGGAAACTCAGAAATCATCCCATGCGTCTTCGCTTTCCTAAAAATATACACCGACGCCAGAGATGAAATCAGGGTGAGATGGAGCTCAGGTCAGGACAGAATCAGTTCAATCACACCCTTTGCTCTCTGAGGACCCTCCTCGCCACTTCCTCTGCCCTTCGTCGGTGATGACGTAACCGAGGCTGAAGTGGGAAACACGGACAACGAGGGTAATGGAGTTAACAGCATGAGGTCATGAGAGAGATGGAAGGAGAGCTTGAAGCATGAATAAGGTGAGTTGATTGGTGTTGTAAGCACATGTTGGCTTCTTCAATGGCTTCTCCATTTTTTTCCTCCTTTTCTTCCCTTCAGGCTATTTTCCCCAGCAACAACCTTACATAAGAGTTCAAACAGAGGGCGAGTGGACAGTTTCGCTCCTGGCTCTGCACTAATACTGTCCACAAATAATAAAAACACTGCAAAGATGGCTGACAGTTTTGTTTCTGAGTATATAATTATTTAAGCTGCATTGCATGCTGGGGATTTCTGCAAGCAGCACACCTCATCTACTTCGCAATTTGACACTGCAATGCAGAAAATGTAAGTTTCGCTGTGGTTACTGGCTGCAAGGGAGAGAAAAAGAGATGTACAGGAAAAAAGGAAAATTAATGTCCCTAAAATGAAAGGGAATCAATATGGCTGCCCGAGGACATGAAAAGGTGTAATGGGAATAAGAGGGGGAGGGTGCTGAAGCAAAGTTGGAGGAAGATTAATGGTTGTTTAAAAAGGAATAGACTTCATCAGGAGTCAGCTTCAGGTGCCGAATGGAGTCAGTGCTCGCATGTGAAGACACGATTTGAAGTTTACACTTTGACTCTAACTTTTTAAACTTTCCCTCATGACTCTTTCAATGAATGACCACCCAATTCTAATACTGATTGCTTTGTTTCTCTTTGCAAATGAGGCCTAACCCTAACCCTCTGCTTAGGACATTCTATGACTCTGTGGTAGCGTCTGCTATTTTCTATGCAGTGGTCTGCTGGGGAGCAGGGAGCACTGAAAGGGACAGAAAGAGACTAAACAGACTGGTCAGGAGGAGGTTCTGTCCTGGACTGTTCCCTGGACTCCATAGAGGAGGTGGGTGAGAGGAGGATGTTGTCAAAGCTCACATCCATCATGGACAATCCCTCTCACCCACTGCATGACACTGTGGGGTCTTTAAGCAGCTCCTTCAGCAGCAGACTGAGACATCCACCCTGCAAGAAAGAGCGCTATCGCAGGTCCTTCATCCCATCTGCTATAAGACTTTACAACATCAGCATCACTGGCTGATGTTAACATAAACTGGACTATATCATTACCACCCCAAACCATAAAATTTGCACTGACATTCTTGCACTGCACATCTCTGCACTTTGAAACTTTATTTTATTTTTTCTGTTAAAAATTTTTTTCACCCTTGTATATATTGTAAATAAAGCTGCTGTAACAATGTAAATTTCCCCTGGAGTGGGGAGAAATAAAGAACTTTATCTTATCTTATCTTATCTTATCTTTGGTCACCTTCACACACAGGCGGTGATCCAACAGCTCCACCTACAGGTGTGAGCATTTAAAAAAAAAAACAAATCCGTGATGCACACAAAGTTAGTCCACACTCTCAATGAAGTAATGTTTTATTCCTGTCAAAAAATACCCAGCCTTCATGCGTACAAAGTTATATCTTTACAAAATCCTCTCACGCTCCAACAGACTGCAAAAAGAATGAACGCTCCCAATAAATAGTCAGCAAAAATGGAAAGAAATTCACAGGCATGGAACGCGTGTCCGTCTATCACTTGCACTTGTACGTGAGCTGCTTGCGGTGGTAGTGGATCCACGCAGGAGCTGCAACAAGTCCGGTCAGGAAGCCAATCATAGCGCCCAGACTGCAAGAAATAGGCCAAACCTACAAGACGAGGAAGAAAAGTGAGTCATCAACGCTGATGAAACACTTCGATGTCTCTCGAGCTAGCATGTCTCCACCTAAGTAAAGTTCAGTTCATTTAACTTCTAAAGGGAAAAAAAATACAGCACCAGTGTCTTTTTGAGTTATTCTCCAATTACCTAATTTGCATTTTCCTTCAGTCACTTGACAGAAAAAAAATCCATTTGCAATTATAATTTTAATCATTTCCTTTTTGTCATTAAAAAATAGGAATTAATTAAATAAAATGGAAGATTAAATGGTTACTGTGTTGAATAATGAAAAATTCACTGTTACAAGGAACTTGGAGTTTAAATACAGAAATCAGCTAAAAATTATTTAATGCAATGTTCAGCACATCATCAACATAATGGCTTAAGATAGACAGGTAGCTTAAGAGATGAGGAAAAGGCCATCCATGTTAAACTGGAACATACCACCGATCAGCCACATATAATGCAGTCCTGACGTACCTCCACAGTTTTAGCATCATTAACACCTTCATTCAGGTTGCAAATAGGGGTTAATCAATTATCGGCCTAGCTGACTGGCATGGCCAAAATTTGGCATTTTTCCAATTATTATTGGGCGGCATGGCCTACTGGGTAGAGTGGCCGTCTTGTAACCGGAGGGTTACCGGTTCGATCTCTGGCCTAGAGAGCTTCATGTCCAGGTGTCCCTGAGCGAGACACCGAACCCCTAACTGCTCCTGATGGGTCGTGGTTAGCGCCTAGCATGGCAGCTTCTGCCATCAGTGTGCGAATGTGACGTATAATGTAAAGCGCTTTGGGTATAGTAAAGTGCTATATAAATACAGACCATTTACCATTATTGTATCTGTATTTTTATTGACTGATTACTGATACATCAAACACACTACTTCAGGTCTGATGTAGCGTCTTCTCTCTGTCTGTCGTCACTCTGTGGTCTCAGAAATGTCTCTCAAGCAGAGACCAAAAAAAACTGAACAAGAAACCACGGAAATTAGCTCCTTTCACAGCGGGTAAGGCAACGCTAACGGCTAACAGCTAAGTTAGAAGGCAGCCACAGATTAACCTGAAACAGAGTCTGGAAAACAATAATAAAAATGCTCTAAGATCTGGACCTTAGTGGGCAATAAAAGTAATAGAACAGTGAAATATTAGGAAAATAGAAAAGACCAGCAACCGATCAGTTGATCCCACATAAACAGAGGAGAGCGTCTTAATTTAATCACTCCTATTTCTATTTCACATATTCAGTATGGATGTCCAATATTGGCTTTTTTTGACAATAACCGATATGCCGATATTGTCCAACTCTCAATTTCCGATTCCGATATCAACCGATACCGATATATGTGGGCTATTTAACTCATTTTAGACATCGCATATCTCCTGTTGTGGAATTAACACATCATGCCTCATTTTATTGTGATGCCCCATTGGATGCATTCTCAAATACAACATGGCTTTCCAAATGTAAACACTGTCTGTGCAAAATAAGAAAACTACTTCAACTTAAGTTATGGAAAAATGCTATATTTGCCGGCGAAATCCAGGTATTATTTTATCGGCTTTCATGATAAGCAAAAAAAAAAATGATAACAATATTGACGGATATTACATTTTTACACCAAAATCAGTGGGCCGATATTATCGGACATCCCTAATATTCAGTTATACTCACTCTTATCAGTGAAGAAGCATAGTTGTGAATGGCAGGTTCCTGCTACCACATGCTGTTAAATCATTACATCAACGCACACAAAAGTTCGGGATCACCCAAGCATTTTCACGTTTTCCATGAAAACTCCTACTTTTCTCCATGTGCTAACATAACTGCAAAAGGGTTTTCTAATCATCAATGAGTCTTTCAACACCATTAGCTAACACAATGTAGCATTAGAACACAGGAGTGATGGTTGCTGGAAATGTTCCTCTGTACCTCTATGGAGATATTCCATTAAAAATCAGCTGTTTGCAGCTACAATAGTCATTTACCACATTAACAATGTCTACACTGGATTTATCATTCATTTAATGTTATCTTCATTGAAAAACAACTGTTTTTCTTTCAAAAATAAGGACATTTCTAAATGACCCCAAACTTTTGAACAGTAGTATATACTGGTAACAAATATTGGTTACCAGCCTTTTTTGATTATCAATAATCAGCATCAGTATCGGCCCTGAAAAACCCATATCAGTCAATTCCTAGCCGTAAGTGAGTGTTGATTAACGTGAGTTCTGGGTTTCACCAAAACTAATATGTTTTTATTTGAAATCAGCAAAACTTGACAAGAACTGGCACAGTTTGAAAAATAATCTACAAGTAAAAAGGCACATCACCATTCATGTACACTGGACATGTAGGTGCAGCTGTAAACATGAAGCAGGCTTTGGTTGCTTAGTTGCAGAAAATAGTACAGAGGAAGAACAGCGATGGATGAACATATTTCCTGAACTAGACTACAAGGTCAGCACCACCTGCACTTTAGGGCGATGTCTTTATTTTCTTCCAGTAAATTGGTTCTGATAGGAGCATGGTGAGTCAGGGAATGAGTATGACAGTAAGGTCCAATCAGAGAGCAAACATAAGCATCATCATTTCTAAAAGTGTCTGTTTCTGCCTGTTCTGACTAAAACGCAACTCCAGATTTTTCAAAGCAAAATGGGGTCAGCAGCGTTTCAAAAAGTCTCTATTTTAGGGGTCATAAAACTTTGGAACAGCATGGACAGGAGGCGTAAAGGTAGCAGAAATTGTGCATTTTAAAATGAAAAAGGGTCGATGTTGCCTTCAATAAAAACACTCCTCTCCTCACTATTTGGTTAGAACTGTGGAAGAGTCTTGGATAAGTGGATAAAACATCTTCAAAAACCAGAAGGAAAAGTCCAGTTGCCTTCCACTGAAGCACTTAGAATGGAAAATCTACACAAACATGTTATAATATTCTCTCACCTAATATCTCTGTGGCGTTACATCCCATTAACAGCCTCTCATTTAAAAAATAAACTGTTTTGCTTCAGGAAAACACTTTAAGCATCTCAGTTTATGTGAAACGGTTTCCTCTTCATCTCTGTCCTAATATAGCACTGCTATACTATGTCACTGACAGTTTTATTAATATTTTCTAGTTGTTTCGGGGCCTCCAGAGCCATAATGACACAGATACATTTATTATCTTCTATTATGTCTTGTCTGTTGATTTATTCTGCTTTTTAAGAAGCTCATGCAGTTTAGAGACTTTGGTGAATCCAAGTGTCATACAAGCAAAACTCATTGAAAAGAAAGGGAGGGGTTAAGTGCATAAATTCCTCTTGCTTTGGGCACAGTGTGATGTATTGTTGATATTCTGACCTGCCAAGGCCTGTCCCAGTCCAGAGGTATTGGAAATGCTCCCATCCAGGCTCCTACCACTGTGCAGGCCACTGTGATCTGCAGACAGGTGTCCCACACAGACATAGCTCTAAAGACAGAGACAGAGCAAAGCAAAAACAGTTTAGAGCCATGTGACAGAAGCACAGGAAGTGGGGGGGGGAAACAGAAAGACCTTATTCTTACCCGTGACGACTGAACACACGTATCCAGGCCTGGACGTTGGGCCCGAGGACGCAGAGACATCTCAGTGTGGTTAGCGAGGTCAGCAGCACAGCAAGAGAGAACGTCTCCAAGGCAGATCTGAAACACAAATAAGAAACTAGAGGCTCCCGGCAAGTGTAAGAAACAGGAAAAACTGTTTTACAGAGACAGAACCTGCAGTGTTACAGCAAAAATTTCAAAAACACTCATTTTAAAGCCAGAATAATCACAGGATCTGAACTGTAATGCAGCAAATCTATGAAAATATGCGAGTTTTGCATTTAAATACATATTAAATGAGTCTACAAATATCTGTAGTTGCCTGCTAGCTACAGAATTATTATCAAGCAGTTTCCATTCAATCACTCGTTATGTGTGATTATCCTCTCATTGCAATTATGGTGACTGGATACTCCTCTGCTGCCCTCTTTTCTCCTTATTTCTTCAGTGTTAATCACATATGCATGCATACGTGTAGTATATGAGCAACAGCAGCTACTCACTCAATCAGCGGTGCTCCATATAGAACAACCACAGTGTGGAAGAACAGGCAAGACAGGAAGAAATACAGGCAGGAACGAAACAGCCTGGACAGCTGCAAAAGAAACAGGTTAAGACAATTAAGGTAAGAAAAATGTGCTAAAAACAAAGTTCACAATAATAGCAAATGCCTTTAAGATCAGGATTCAATGAGTTTTTTTTATGGGGGCTCAAAAAGCTAATTTATTGTTAAAAAAAAAAAAAAAAAAAAAAAAGGATCTTGGTTGGATAAAAGTACCTGAAGAGAAAGTTAAGTATTTATGAGGTGCAATTCACTGTCATCATTTCAGATTATGAGGCACAGCTGTAGCCACTATCTCTCTGAACAATTAATTGATATTTAGACATTACAGTCTAATCTAATCTAGATCCCTTGAAGGAGTTCCAATGCTGGAGTGCAGTTCCTCAAATGTCCACTTGACACCAACTCCAAAAACGAGTTCATCCCCATGGGCCTCTATGTTAAAATGCTCTGCTTCACAGCAGAAATAAACATGTTTACACCCTGTAACAAAACACAATTCTGGTCTCTATTTCTATTTTCCCATACTTGCTTTCTTTATTCAGTGTGTATACAGGTGAGCTCATTCCTGGATCCTTTCTCATCTATATTTATGTGTGTAAATGTAAATATTAGTTTGTGTGTGTTATTCATAGTTGTGTTAAAACTATTATCTTCTTAAATAGGCTACACTGGGGTAAATTCAAAGCAAACCTCTCTTTCAAATGGTCTTTATTGAGAATAGAACTTGTATTGACTAAAATGCAGCATTTTATTGTGAAAACTTTTTCAGCTACATCGAACATTATGTGAAGACACAAAAAAATTACACTTCTCATTTTACTCAAGCATACTATAATTTTAAAGTTGTTCTAATTAACTTTTCAGATCTACAAACTACATGACCCAAATCCAACCCAGGGTTTCTGCAGAAATCAGCCAGTCAAATGTAATGCTTTTTAATGTCATTTTAATGCTAGACTGTAAAAATTTTAATGCCACAACCATGAACTCAACAAATTATACGGGTTTGTTTTTTGTAAAATATGATTTTTATATGAAAACTGTCCCCTCATTTCACTATTTCTGAATCCAGAAACCACCCCTGACCACCAACGGGCTGCAGTCATGCTCTGAATTCCATGTTTTCTTGCCATTTTTGGTGGAAATTGCATTGCCCCATTTCCCAGTTCTCCTCCACTTTCCAAACATGTAATTTTTGCCAATTGTACCCGACCGGCCAGAACATTATCGCAATGCTTCGGCATGTTTATGCAGATGCACATATCTGACGAATCGCAGTCTATAATTACATATTATTATTATCAAATATTTTTCTTGAAAATGGCAGAAACAAATTTTAATGCCCCTGACAATCAAATGTAATGACTTTTAATGCCATTTAAGGCCTGAATTTTCGCAAAATCAATTTAATGACTATTAATGCTTTTCAATGCCCTGAAGAAACTCTGCAACCACTGATTCCCAGTCAGGTTTAAGAAAATTCAATAATAACGTAGCTAGTAAGCTCTTATTAAGGGTAGGATAAAATATCGCGAGATTTCAGCCAACTTAACCTTTAACTGAACTACGACCAGAAGCCCAGCGGTCACTGAACATTATCATCCGTGTTCAGCAGCCTGTCAGCACCTTGTAGCCCAGCGTGTGCTTCTTGGTGGGCGGTGTGATGCCGAGCAGCCAGAAGACGGCGACACTGACCGCGGTCACGGCTCCGGACACCGAGTAGAGCCACAGCAGGTGCGAGCCGTAGACCGAGAAGCCCGGCAGCAGCACCGCCGGTAGGACGGTCGCCATGAAGACGGAGGCGGCGATGATGGCGTGGGAGGAGGCCATGGCTCTGATTTCATGGTCCCACATGATGAAGACTAAGCCTGTCTACAACAGGAGACTAACACTGCGAAAATAATTAAAATAAAACACTTTGAATGTTAACGTAAGAGCGGACGGATAGAGCAGCTTCCATCCATTGAGGAGCCTCCGACCTGGTTTCCGTAAACATGGAGCCGAACTGACTTCTTCTTCTTCTTATAAATTTCCGGCAGGCTGGATGCCTTACGGCACATTGCTGCCTCTCACAGGTCAGGGAGAGAATGCAGAATTCAGATCATTCCTACTTCCAAAGATGTAATCCTGTGGAGTTGATAAGGGTTAGGGTTAACTAAAATGTAAATATAATTTTCTATATTGTAACTGGATCACTTGCAGTCATCAGTAGTGGATATTTTAGCATAAATATGACAAACATTTTTTGTTTCCTAATCAACAAAGAAAAAAAAACACGGATATATCCAGTATCTGGTCTCACTTACAAATGAACAAATTATTTCTGATGCTGATTCTGAATCTCTCCGTCATGTCCTGATGAATGCATCCAAAATTTCTTTCCCTTGACTCTAGTTTACAGCACATCACACACATATTGCAATTTCATATTTGCTGTATATTTTTTGAGCATTTTACATCAACAAATCAGTTTTAGTAAGAATATTGCAACATTAAAAATATTGAATTTGTGGGAGATTACTGCTTGTACACTCAACACTGCATAGGGATGATTCTGAAGAGAAACAAAGGTGTTAAGCTCATTTCTGGATTCTTGAAACTGCCTCTACCAAATTAAACTCACTGTGTTTGGAATACACAAGTTATTCGGAGGTCGTTTTTAATTAGTTTTAAGCTTTTATATGTATTTTCGTGCAAGGGATGTCATTTCAGACATATTCGTCAGCCTCATCGGACTTTTATTTTGAAGAAAAAACACGCCTTTAAAGTATCGCTCTATAGGGAACTTTACAGAAGTGAAATTCATCCGTCAATCTTTTATCCAATCACCGACCGTGTTACTGGGCTCTCCTATGATGGACGGTAGGATCAACCAATAAAATCTGACATTGACGCGCAAGCCTCGTCCAATCAAAATCTCCTGCGAATGTGCGACAGCGGAAGAAACAAAGGTTTACGTTTATCAACCGAGCAAGCTAACAGTAGCTAACGTTTGTATTTTTCGTTTGATCGTTTAAACAAACACAGAAGAAAGATGGTTTGTGAAAAGTGTACGTATCATACAATTATTTTTAAAATATATTTTTAATCTAATACACGTCCTTTTTTCGAGCGAAGGCTGGAGTCTTTGAACCGCTAGCTAACGTGTTGTGATGCTAACTGTCGTTATTACTGCCCACGTCGTTGTATTGGGGTTATTAGCACCCACCGCGTCCCTCTAGTCGTTATTTCTTTTACTTAAGTGTGTTATTTTCTCTAGTGATGTTGTGCTGCTTGCTGTTTTAGGCGAGAAGAAGCTCGGTAGAGTCATCACTCCTGACACCTGGAAGGATGGAGCACGGAATACAACAGGTAAGCTAAAACTGTCTTTGTAAACACAGGGAATTAAATAGAATTGAACTCTGGGTCATGTGCTAGAGTTACTTAGTTTATTTCTATTACAGTTAATTTGTTTTTTTAGTCATTTGCATTTGACACTTGCCCTTTGCCCTCTGGACTATTGACAAGAATCAAGAATCTTTCTTGTCATTGTGTTTCGACACAGCGAAATTACGATTGGTGACTCCCAGCTATATATATTAAAAATAGAAAAAGGCACACTATGTACAAATAAACTTTAAAAAAATACTGAAAAGATATAAATATGTAAACAGAGTTAGTGCATATGAGCAGTAGGATGAGTGTAAAGTGCAGTCCAGTGCAAGACTCAGTTATCAGTATGACAAGTCATACTCTTTCAGAATCGGGGTTTCTGCAGGGCGTTAACAAACATTAATAGTCATTAAATTGATTTTGTGAAAGTGAAGGCCTTAAATGTCATTAAAAATCATTAAATTTGATTCTCAGTGGCATTAAAAATTCTTTGTGCCGTTTTCAACAAAGATGTTTGATAATTATAATAATATATAATTGTAGACTGCGATTCGTCAGATATGTACATCTGTGTAAACATGCTGAAGCATTGTGATAATTGTTCCTGCTGGTCGGGTACAGTTCCCAAAAATTGCATGTTTGGAAAGTGGAGGAGAACTGGGAAATGGGGAAATGCAAATTCCAGCAAAAATGGCTAGAAAAGGGGCATTTCAGAGGACTGCTGTCCGCTGGTGGTCAGGGGTGGTTTCTGGATTCAGAAATAGTGAAACGTAGGGACAGTTTTCATATAAAAATCATCTTTTACAAAAAACAAACCCGTGTAATTTGTTGAGTACACGGTCACGGCATTAAAATTTTTACAGTCTAGCATAAAAATGGCATTAAAAAGCATTAAATCCGATTGGCTGATTTCTGCAAAAACCCTGTAAACTTTTCCTTTCAAGCTTAAATTGGTATCAGGAACCTTTATCATAATTACTCACAATAATTCTTTCTTACTTGTGCACGACTTTGTACATGTTATATCATGCTTGTAATGTTGCTTATATGATGATGTTTAATGGGATTTTTTTTCCTGCTTCTTTCACCCAGAGAGCGGTGGGCGTAAGCTGAATGAAAACAAGATGTTGACTTCAAAGAAAGCCAGGTGAGTAGCCTGCTGTGAGGGAATATTGTCATCTTTAAAATAGTTAATTTTCTCTCTCTGATGGCTGAATTTTAGCATCTAGCTTTTTTCACTGGAAGTGTACTACTATGACTGAACAACACTGCTGCATGTGTACTTATCGGTCTGTATTGTTTGTCCCATCATAGGTTTGACCCTTACAGCAAGACAGGATTTGCTACCTGCAGGATCTGCAAGAGCTCAGTTCATCAGTCTGGATCACATTATTGCCAGGGCTGTGCCTACAAGAAAGGTAAACTCTCACTCAGACTAGACTGCATGGTTTCATATTAGACTAGCTCAGGGCTTCTCTGACTTTTTTTGATGTTTTTTTAGGGTACAATTATTTTCAGAAATAGAAACTACATGAAACAGTGTTCGTTATCAATACAAAACTTCACCTTCAGTGTTTTACATCTTATTGCCTGAAATAGTCTATCAAAACCACAGGGAACATTTAACAGTTTTGTTGCATGACAGTATTTATTGTTATAAACAGATTTTACCAAAACTTTCTCTGTAGGTGATTCTGTTTCTCTTAGCTCATTTTGAATGTGTAGCTTTGATATTGATGGTTTTGATATATGCTGTCTTAACTGAAGCAACTTCTGAAAGCTCTGAAAATTTCCCCACTGCGGGATCAATAAAGTATCTATCTATCTATCTATCTATCTATCTATCTATCTATCTATCTATCTATCTATCTATCTATCTATCTATCTATCTATCTATCTATCTATCTATCTATCTATCTAAAACCTCTCTCACAGCTAAAATGTGACAAAAATTAGGAGTTCGTCCAGGTTACACTGGTTTAACAGCAGGTAGCTGTTTTCCCCTCCGGTTCAAAATGCAATCAAGGTCATGGACTTCTACTGAGGCCTCACAGTTGAATCAAAGGTGTTAAAACCCTAAAGTTCTGGCAGTAAACCTCCTGAATTAATTAAATAAATGTATTAACTATCAAAGAATTACTGGACCAGCTCTCCATCTAACGGGTCCGGTTCCTGCAGCCCAGAGGGTCTAACCCAGATGGGACCTGAGGAACGTTTAAGCTGGTCAGAGCGAGGAAATTCGCCTAGCTTCTAACTGCCTCCATCCAGACGTCTATCCCGCGTCCTCTGATAACTAATCTAACTGAGTAGCTCCTTTTGAGTGGTTAAATAATTACCAGTCACGTCTGTTAACGGCAGCTTTCCTCTCATGGGTTTGGCACTTGGTAAGTTGCTAGGTTAAAGTTTAGAGGTTAGGAATAGAAAACCCCTGGGATAGGTTTAAAAAAGGCCATCCTCGGCCCCAAAGACTAGTAACCTTTCAGAACCTGTTTAGATGTAATGCACACATTAACCTGACTTTTTACAACCTGAGAAGATATATATGATTAATTCATCATTGTGATAAGAATAAATAGAATTTCCGATCTGTTAACTTTAATTGCAGGATAAGTGTTTTATTATAATTTCAGCAAGGGCATAGCATAAGCTCCTAAATCACAACACTCAATCAAACATTAATATTCTTCCAATTGCTTAACATGACTCATAAGTGGAACTATGCTTTCATATAAGAGAAGTAATAATCACCCAGACTACGTAATTTGGAGGGGGAGAGCAGTCGGTGGGGCCCCACCGGCTGCTCACCTGAAGATCGACGAGCCTCCGAGGCTCACCGGCTCCTCCAGGGGGAAGTGGACGGGGTTCGGTCCAGATTTAGATCTGCCTGAATCCATTTTTGTCATTTAGGGCCAGTAAAAACTTTGTTAATCCATTCTGGTGTTGTTCCTCTCGGAAATAGTAGAGTTCAGTAATGTTCCTTCAGTCAGCGTTATTTTTAGATCACAGTCTTTCGTAATCCTCAAACAGTGCAGAAAGAGCACTCCTTCAGTCCATAATTCCAGTAGAACAGTTATTCCTTTGCAGATCATGTTGAATCCCCCGTCCGAGCTGCGTGGTAAAATCCCCTTTGCTCAGAGCATGTCTACCCTGGCTTGCAACGAGTGACCACCTCGCAACGACTCCCAATTCGTGTCTCGATCCAGTGCAGTTTATACAACAACTGAACCTTTTGCATACACAATGACTGCAATGACAGCACACTTAATTGACATACGTGATGACAGCATCCAATCCCCCTCCTCACTCGTGCACTGCTCCCATCCACCGACCTCATGGCCTCTGCGTGCTCTGGAGGAACCAAACCCACTTGTTTGGACTGTCTCACCAGCCCCCCAACTCATCCTAAGACCCCTCCATGTTTGAGGAACTCAAACTATCTATTTTGGACTGTTTGGGCACTTCCACTCAGTCTCACTTCTCTATTAATGTACTTTTCCCATCCGCAGCTCAGAGCAGGCCTCCGGTAGGGAAACAAAGAAACACGTCAGACTCACAAAAATCCCTGAAGTCTGTTTCGAGCTTAATAACCTTTATTCATTGATCGAATAATACAAACCAGTTATATAATTGTGTAAATTTGAACAAAAAATGGCCACATTTTTTTCTGTTCTGCTATTCCACCAGTATTCCACCTTCTTGGAGAATTTTAACTCAAAAATGAATGTTAGCCAAGACCTTAGATTTTACAGGTTTTATTTAATAACATATGTATGCACAGGTAAAACAAAAAAAAAAAATCTGACATACCAGATGGTCAGGCATAAACTTTTTTAAAAAACTGGTGAATTTAGGTGGAACGACCCATAATGAAAAGACATATCTGAATTAAAGTACAGGAGGTCCTTGGTTTATGACGTCCTCGACCTACAGCGTTTCGTCATTACATCAGAACTGGTTACGTGGAACTAGTTGACGAGTGAAGCGGATGAATACATCGTCACGGCACTATCAGGGCTTTGTTTCCATTCTCCGGTTGTACTCCACCTTGGATTGTGCTACATTCACTAACTTTTTGTCCTTCATTATGGCTCCCAGCGTAAGTCAGACTCTTCTGATGCTTGGAAGAAAAGGAAAGCCATCTCCATGAAAGTGAAATTAGACAGAATGAAACGCTGGGAACAGGAATAAACACCAACCAACATGGGTCAAGTTGTAAAAACAGGTCAACATATTGTAGTGACCCTCTGTGATGAATGAGTGAGACTTTATCTGGTTCTCTGCTGGTTTATTGAACCTTCACACAGGCTACTGTGGGCCGTAGCCAACGCCAGAATAACTAGAAAAACCCCATAACTTAGCTCCAGAATTAGCCGCTGTTCCCAGCTCTCTCTACTGCTGACTCTCAGCCAATCAGAGGTGAGCTAACTAAACATGGCACGTTCACAGACATTAGGTAAATCTGGAACTGAACAATAAACATTGAAACCTCAACATCAACAACAACATTAGTCCGTTACAATATTCTGTTATCTTCTTCTAAAATGATTCATACATGCATGAACATCGTTGGTATTCATGAGTTTTCTGAAGAACTCATCATATCGTGATACACGTAGCGACTTTGTTTACATTTTCACCGGAGTTCCAACTTATGGCAAAAATTGAAGTCGATCCATAGGAATGGAACTCTAACGTAAATCGAGGACCCCCTGTTATAAGAGAACAGGAATAAAAGATAGAACACAGTAACAGAGTGCCAGCAGCAACTCAAAGCTGGTCTCACATGAAAAGATAAACTGTGCTCAATTGC
Source organism: Amphiprion ocellaris (assembly GCF_022539595.1). Classification (NCBI taxonomy): domain Eukaryota; kingdom Metazoa; phylum Chordata; class Actinopteri; family Pomacentridae; genus Amphiprion; species Amphiprion ocellaris. Next base: position 32,542,352 of record NC_072783.1, on the reverse strand, counting down.
ATCTTTGTTTTTTTTTTTTTAAACATCCAGGAGCATCTGCTTGGTTGACCTTTCTGATCTAATTGAGGTATGAAAATGCAGCACTTCTGCTCAGAAAGGTGGAACCAGCCCATTTAATTTTGATGTGTCAGTGGCAGAACCAGACAACTTTAGGTCCATTGGTGGTAAAATATGTGTAGATCTCCAGTTATCCAGGTCATGGTGATCCTAGGAGCTTCAGCAGAAATCAACTGGACCTCTCTTTTAGGTTTTTAGCTGTTCTCTAGACTGATTAACGTTCTTTCCTTCCTTTTCGTCTCTCCAGGAATCTGTGCGATGTGTGGAAAAAAAGTTTTGGACACCAAGAACTACAAACAGACGTCTGTGTGACGGCGTGATGATCAGAGAACAGTTCTGCTGGTGAAAAACATGAGACTGTGACAGAGATGGGAGACATCTGGAGATGGTTTGTCCCCTTATTTAAAATATTCTCTAATGCTGCTGGATAGTACAGTAGCCATACACAGGCAAGCACGGCTGTCTCCAAACACACCACCAGTTATCACACCTTTCTCAAATCAAGGCTTCCAGATTTTTTGTCTATTTTCAATTCAGTACTTCGACTTGAGTTATTTGCTTTTTGACACTTTGATTTCTTTATGTAATATATTTTGTGTTGTATTTTTGAGTGCATTAAAGCTTCAGCTATGAGAACATTTGACAGGGTTATTTTGTATCTCTGCCTGCAGGCACAAAGGGGATAATTTTAGCCTCTTACGCACGACAGATCCATATTAGTCCGGTACATTTGTAATAACTGGTTTACCCTGGCATAATCGTATTTGGAAAGTGCATGCTGCATGGTCAAGCGTGACCCTCCCCACCCGCCTCCTCCTCAGCTGCTGCTGGAGCTGGAGGTTATAGTTCACGTGCCGTGTGACGACAGACTCCTCCTTTGATATTTAAAGGGCTTTCTGTCCCTCAGGCCTTAAGCCGTGTTGTTTTTAATGTCTCCTTATTGATTTACACTCTTGTACCACAACCCAGAAACGGATCAGTCTCCAGCTAATATACTGAACAGTTCAGGTGTAGTAAATGGGTCTGCTGCCTGCGACAGTTGAGCCGTTTAACTGCTGTGATCTAACATCAAAAAGCCACTTTGTTTGCAAGTGACCACAACTGTATTATGTAATTGTGTATCCACTAGTTTGCTTGTTATGTCACTGCCTTTTGCTCCTGTTATTCTGCAGTGTGGTGCATTCAGGGACACTAGTACAAATATTATCCACATTTTCACCCGTCATGCAGCAACTCTGTGCCACATACTGGTAAGAATATACCGTACTGTAGCTACTAATTTATGATTTAAATATAAAACTCTGTTTAATGCCACTGCCAGCTACAATTGACAAACAGAAAACAAAACGTCTTTACAGAGATTTCCTTCATATTTCACAGTTCTACAAGATCTTCCTGTAGCGCTCTCATCTTGGTCCACACTTTATTTATTGTAGCTGTGTGTGGCTCATCTATTTGCTTTGTGCAGTGCATTGTGGGACTACGTTGCATGTTTAAAAAGTCAACAGATTTTGTAAACATACTGAATTTTTTGGGACACGAGCAGCATGGCTCTAGGGATGGTGAAGACAGAAATAGTTGTAATAACCACTAGATAGAGTCACGAGGGTCATTCATAGTCCCCAGAGGACGAATCCCAGTGATTTTTCCACTTAGCAGGTCAAAAATTTCACTTTAGAGGAAAACGGATTGTCTCTACTGCCTGGTATTACAACTAAACTGTCAGTGAGAACACTTTAACTGGTGTCCTACCGGTATACAGTATTTACCATCTAGCGACTCTAAGAATAAACTACAGAACTTATTTCTTCTCAGAAATGTTAAAAGTTATGTAATTAATGTCATCAGATGTGGGGGAAACAGTTTATTATTTTAGGGAAGATACAGTTATTTTTTTTTTTTTTTTTACACTGTAAAATAGATAATTTACTTGAAGACATTTTTTACAATTGATATTTGTTCTCAAAAGCTTACATACATCCTTTGATGTACTCTTAACATCTGGTATCATTTAGTTTTCATTCATTTTAAGTTATTACTTGTTTTATTTTGTATTTATATGGTGAAACCAACCAGTCACTTTGTCTCGAATATAAAATAGCTGAAATAAACCCACAGTCCTTCAAATGTCCACACTTTTTTTCTTGTCTTTCAATAAAAATTTGTCTCAGTGTGACCCACTCTCAAAATACAGGTTAGATAAATGGTTTTTTTTGAAGTTTTTTTGGCCTTTTGTTGGCTTTATTAGAAAGGTTAGTAGAGAGGCTGACAAGGAAGTAGGGACAAGAATTGGGGGAAGACCTGCAGCAAATGGTCGTGAGCTGAAATCGAACCCAGGCTACAGCATCGAGGACTAAAGCCCCTGTTCATATGGTAAAATTCAGATTTTTCAATTTGTATATAACATAGAATGTACTGAGTCTATGCACACCACACATTGCAGTCAGTTGCAGTTTGCCACACAAGGAGGAGAAAATATTTGTTACCTTCCTGCTTGTGGTTTTTGCGCAAAGGCAGCACCTTTTTGAACACAGTTTTTCATCGAACAAAGAAATGTTTGCTGAATCTGTCTCTGTCTCCTTTAAAGACAAGAGAGCCAATAGCAAACTTAAACACAGGAAATAGTTCCGTCTATTAAAACTGCATAAATGGAATTGGGTGTTTTTGTCCTCCAGGACCCAAATACATTGCTACTTTTAAAAACAATGGATTAAAACAAAATCCGAGAACAATGATATGAAGGAAATACCGACAAAATGTCTGGCAAAGTTGTGACAAAATACAGTAATATGGATAAAGCTTTGGTGAGATATGAGGATGACAGTTAATTTACACAATACATAGCAGAAAAGCAAAGACAAGTCTTCTCCTGTGAAATATCTCAACATCTGTTCAGTGGATTAGAACAAAAAAAGAAATAACTCAAGGTTTCCAAATGATGGACTGTAATAACTTGATTTTATTCTTTGACTTTTCCTCCAGCTTAGCACCATCACGAGGTTCACATTTGTGGTTTTGGACAAACCGTCCCATCAGCATGACCTATTTCCATGAAATTTTTACACGTATTTATGTTCCCCTCAGGTTAAACCACAATGACTTTGGTGTTTTCTCCAACTCTTTTCTCCCAGAATCATCAGATCCTGGTTTGGTTTACAATCACATGCCTGTAAAACAACCCCTCAGCTGAACTTATATATAAAGCAAATATCAGCATGCTAACACGCTAAAGTAGGACTGAACAAAGTAAACATCACACCTGCAGCCACTTGAAAAGTTGTAGACTTTTAGTTTTCTTTATGTACACTGAAACTTTCCATTTCTGCTTCTTGTATAAAACAAATGCCACACAGTAACTTTCTCTGAACAAATTAAGGATACAACTTTAAGAATGTTGATATCATTTTATTTAAGCAAAGATTCTTCATAATATATGGTACAGTGGTCACTGATCAAAACATTGTTGGACTACAGATATAATTATTCAATTTCAAATGTCATATAATACAAAGACTTTAAAAATGCATTTATAAATGACAACACAGCTTGGTGAATTATTAAAATGATGGGATTCTTAACACAATAATGCAAAGAAAAGCATAGAAGCACCACTTCGCAAAAGCACCAATAAAATTTTCATCAGAGAACAAAAATTCAAATCTTAAGTATTGTCACGTTACAATATTGCACTCATACGGTTTATAACGACAATATTGCCATGTATAATTGTAAAGTATCTAGCAAAGGCACTATGGAAGTGAGTGTGTTGTGTTCACATTGAGTTGAACTAATGGATTTCAGCAGCAGGACTGAAATCTCTCAGGCATCAGTGTATTGAGGTTAGCTGCAGAGTTGGAGATCCTGCATCTGACTGCACCTTGATATGTTCTTTTATTAGTCAGAATACTTTGTAAAGGAAAGTCAGCTGTGGATCCACTGCTATTTAAGAGCTTTTCGTGTGCTAATGTATCTAGAGCAGGGTTTCTGCAGGGCATTAAAAAGCATTAATCGTCATTAAGTTGATTTTGTGAAAATTAAGGCCTTAAAAGGCATTTGAAAGCAGTAAATTTGATTCTCAGTGGCATTAAAAATGTTTTTCAAGAAAAGTATTTGACAATAATAATATAATAATATATAATTATGGACTGCGATTCGTCAGATATGTGCATCTGCGTAAACATGCCGAAGCATTGTGATAATTGTTCCGGCGGGTCGGGGACAATTGCGAAAAACTGCATGTTTTTAAAGTGTCCAGCAGACTGGACCAGGTGGAGGAGAGCTGGGAAACGCAAATTCCACCAAAAATGGCCAGAAAACGTGGAATTCAGAGAATGGCTACAGCCCGTGGGTGGTCAGGGGGTGATTTCTGGATTCAGAAAGAGTGAAATGTAGGGAGAGTTTTCATATAAAAATCATTTACAAAAAAACAAACCCGTGTAATTTGTTGAGTTCATGGTCATGGCATTAAAATTTTTACAGTCTAGCATTAAAATGGCATTAAAAAGCATTGAATTTGACTTGCTGATTTCTGCAGAAACCCTGTAGAGGCTCGGGAGTGAACGGTCTATGGCTTCTGTTCGGTGCGCTGGGAGAGAGTCAGGAATTCCTCCCGGGATTTGAGGTCCTCGAGGTAAACTCCCAGCATGGCGCTGGTCACTGTGCGGCTGTTCATCTTCTGGACGCCACGCATCACCATGCACATGTGCCTGCAAACACAAACATGCGTCAGATTTGCAGCTGCAGGATTTGAGAAGCTTTAAGGAAACTCTGTGACTAAGGACAATGTGTTAAAAGAGGAACTCCAACATTTATGCACATCGAATTGGGTCTACAGGTACATGCAAATCGGTGTCAAACTCTGGAGTCGTGGACTTAAAGGAGGTTTCCAAACCTCCTGGCAAAACTGATAGCAGTCGAGTTACATTGTGAATATAGCAGGCAGGAAGGTTGTGTTGAATAAAAAAAGATGGTATCTCTAGTTCTGCTACATTGAAAAATCTATTAAGACTACAGTAAACTGAAATTATTTACGCTAACTTTTGTGAAACAGCAGCCACTGGAGACACAAGTGACAATTATATGATCAGGTGAAATGCTATAACAGTAGCAAAGGTGCAAAGTTAATAAACTCTCTTAGTAACCTGTTATAGAGAATGAGTTACCTTTAGTTTTCAGACATTTGCTTCAATTTAGCAACCAACTTTTTCTTGTCATATAGACAAGAATACAAGTCATCCTGGGACTATGCACCAGTGGATTTGTTGACGATTTGAAGCCTCAAATTTGGAATTTGTCTGTTGCCATCTCAGGTCTTTTAATACTGTTGTGACTTGTCAATTACGAGGTAGCCATGTTCAAAAGCAGACCTTGTTTTATAGTCTTTTTAAATTTGAAATGTAGCAATAATTTACAAAATAAATGTCATACTGTGTTGAAGAAGATTTGAAATGAGCGACTGACACCATAAACCCATTAGGAAAACATTTACTGAGGTAGAAAATCAAGTCAGAAGTAGGCTCTTTTTCCCATTGACCTACAGCCAGAGGAGTTGCCCCCTGTTGGCTGTTAGAGAGAATGCAGGCTTAAATCACTTTTGCATTGGCTTTACTGCAGACTATGCACATCTTTTATATACAGTTTGATCAAGTAAGGCTGTAGCAGAGTGGACCACAATGAGCAGGTGTGTTTTTTAATGATTGTACCGAATTATTAGCAACTTTAAAATGTAGAGATGAGAATGATGAGGGTGGTTTATTTGTGTGTGTACTTACGCTGCTTCAATAACCACAGCTACACCTTTCGGCTGCAGAGCCTCATATATTCCCACAGCAATCTGCTTGGTCAGACGTTCTTGAACTGAAAGAAACAAAATAATTCGCCAAATGTCAACCTAACACACTAGATGCTGGCAGAATTTGAAGAAAAGTATTATTTTTGTCTGTACAATAATAGCACTTTTGCAGTTTTTTGGTTGCTCACCTTGAAGCCTCCGACTGAAGATCTCCACAATCCTGCAGAAACACAAACAAAGCAGAGGAAAGTGATCACAGATCAGGTCTAATATTGATTAATCTTTTGATAAACACAGACTGGCATCAGTCCCCGATTCCTGCCCTCTGCTCTGGCCATGCATCTGTATATCCTCTTCATCTGTGAGTCATTCATCCTGCAGAATTCTCTGAATTGGACGTGCAAGATTCAACTGCAGCCAAGTTTGTCTAAAAACTCAGTGACTCTGCTACTGTTATTCTGGGGTTTGTATATTCAGATTTGGTGCGATATTTTAGGCAAAGGCGGGGATAAGGAGACAGACAGAGAGGCTGTGATGATAACTGGTGATTCCCACAGGTCCGATGGGATTTTCTCATGGCTCGAGAGCGGATAGAGTTCAGACCTGTGTCTGTCAGCGTGCTCAATGAGGGGACCAGATGAAGGCCAGTGGGCTTAGATTGTAAGCCTCCAGGTCAATGCACCGAGATAACAGAAGAACGCAGTCACCCGGCGATAATGCCAGAAACATACAGCCGCGGTGGCAGCATGAGGATATGGAGTGTGTAGGCGGATGCATGCCATGTTACCTTGCCAGCTTGCTCAGTCCCACCACTTTTTTATTGGGAATATACCCGATGTGAACCTGCAGAGAGATGACAGCCAGTGAGAGGAGAGGTCACAACCACAGAGCAAAGGATGGTAAATATTATCAGTCCAATGCTGAACTTAATTACCTTCACATTGCTTGACAGGACAGTGACATCTACATGCATAAGCTTGTTCAAACTCAGTTTTTCATGGCTGCAGATTGTTTCTAATATTTGCTTCTCTCCACATGATGTACACTGACTTACCTTTCCAAAAAACGGCACCAAGTGATGTTCACATAGTGAGAACATGTCTATGTCCTTCACGATCACCATCTCGTCATGGTCCTCATCAAATATGGCGTTGTTTAGGATGTCTGGCAGGAAAAAACGCACAGATTTTAAGAGATGTCATCCACTTAGATGATTCCGTTGAGAATATTAATAAATGGGGAGTTTTCCAGTGATATTTGAACATGCTGGTATAAAATTATCCTACATTTCCTGAAGATAACTCCTTTGTGGACTCATGCAAGCTGGAAACTAACAGCTAATTTCATCTGTAATTGATCTACCAATGAGTTTTTTAATCAAAAACTTGATCTGTAACTATTACAAAACAATGAAAATGCCCATCAAGAAGAAAACATGTCCAGGACTAACTTTTAAAAAAAATGTTTTTATAAAAGAACACTAATAAATCCACCACATTCATATTTATATTTGATGAACTGAAACTTGCTCACAAAATACTACAACTACTATGAATTATATTTTTGTAGCATCTTTCAGAACTGAAGTTACAGGTTTGTTTGTTTGTTTTTTTGTTTTTACAAAAACCTTGACAATCTGAATTGTTGCTGACCAGTTACAGTGCATTGGTTTCTGTGTTTTTGATCACTCAGCCATGCATTTTCCTATTCTATTGGGAGTAGGAAACACAACAAAGTAGACAACACATCACATTGTAGTGGAAAATCCCACTTTCAAGGTGGTAATTGAACTCAGCACACAGTTTTGTAGTTCTGGTAAAGGATGGAACACGATTACGCACAAGAAGTTTATAGCCATTTCCATTTCCAAGTATGGCGTCTTAATAAGATTTCGGATGGGCATCATCAAACGTAAACACACATACAGAGAAAGCTGTAAACTCACCATCGATGGTCTCATGGTAACCCTTGGTGAGGAACTGTATGGCCTTGGCGGCGCGCAACGGCGTGCGCAGCAGCCCCTCACGGTGCGTGTCCTCGCCGAGGTGCAGCAGGATGTTGGTGTAGGCGGCCTCCAGCGCAGGTAAGCGGGACTGGTCCTCGTCCTCTTTGCGGGACGTCTCGTGCTTGCGGTGCACGGCGGACTTCTTGGTGTCGATGATGAGGTCGCTGAAGCCGTTGTTGCAGTGGAACTCCTCCACGATGTCGTTGACACGGTGGGTGTTCATGTCGGAGCGCTTCTGGAGTCTTGGAAGACGAGAACGAATGAATTGAAGATGCTGAAGTCGGTTCAGACGGCGTCTCTGCGCTGCAAGCTGATCCTCCTCCCGGTGCCGCCGCGTTTATAAAGCCGCCCCGGTGCGCTTCTGCTTCCCATTCGTCAGGGCGCAGCGCACGTCAGCTCCAGTGTCGTCAGCGGGGTCACATGTCATCACAGCACACCCTGCCGCATCCCAATCAAACCATGATGGCCGTGCAACCGCGTTTTCTGCCTCTCACATCACTTGACACTCACTGAAACTTCCACTCGGTTGTTGTCAAAGCGCATGATTTCCAGAGAAACTCAGACATGCTGCTTGGGAAATTTCACTTAATATTATTCTGAAATTGAAATGACATGAAAATCAAAATCTCTAAGAAGGCATATTTCCGCGTAAAATACCTCAATAAGCCACAAACGATGAATGAAATGCAAAATGCAGCGTTTAGGAGGGATTGGAGTCCAGAGATCTGCTCTCTTTAGTGCTGTGCTGGTTGTTTTTTATGATGTGTATGTGTATGTCCAGTGTAGGTTTTCTCTGTTTCCCTACATTTTTTTCAAGTTTAAAAAGACAATGCAAGCTCAGGGGTCTTTTCCACACACACAGTTCACAGTTCAATCGATTCAACGTGTAGCAGGTCAAACCTTTGTAGGAAGTTCCTCTCAACTGGAGAATTGCTTTTTTCTTCTGTACATACAGATTTAGATGTTATCCCTACTTTCTTAGTGTGTAGGGGTTACAAAAGTGGTGCATTAGTCCCCTTTGAAAATTTAACATAAGTTAAATTTTGTTTACTTTTTTTTTACTAATCCAATCAGTATTAGTTTCATGGGTGCAGTAACAACATTACCTTTAACACACACACAAGCTGCAAAACTGAAAACGTCTTAGTGCAAAATAATTTTATTCTCCAGAAGGAATGATTTTTGCAGCTCTGATGGATCATTTGTCTGTACAACAGCTGAACTCACTATTTGCTGTTCAGAAAAACATGAAGGTGAAGATATTTAATGTTGAAGAAAATCAAAAAGTGTCAAAGCTGGCAGTGAAACTAATTAGGTAGTCAATAATAATGGTCAGAAATTAACAGCCCTTTAGATCTGCTGGAAACAATTTAGTCCTCACTAAACATCATGGCTGTGGGAGCCATATGTCCCTAACATGGCTTCACAGGGAAGACAGTTTTTTGGAGGGTGAAAATAAAGTTTAAAAAAAAATCACGTCTGAAAACATACAAAATCCTCAAAAATTTTGGCAATACTACTTTACAGAACTTAGTTTTGAGCTCCAATTATTAAAAAAATTGTAAACTCTGAACAAAATCTTAGACAGTGCAGCAACATGTTTACTGATGCAGTCTGAATTGATGTAGACAGAACCAGAATTTATTGTAAATTAATGGTAAAAAAAACAAATGAACAAACAATAAAAAAGGCAGTTACTGCACTCAACACTCTTATGTATATTTTATGCCAGGTTTGAAATTGTCCTGAATAATTGGGCATGTCTTAAACAAGACTGGTTTGGGTGAAGAACAAAAAATAGATGTAAAAATTAAAATGAAACATAATAACAACAATAATAATCATAACAATAAAAATAACAACAACAACAATTATTATTATTATTATTATTATTATTATTATTATTATTATTATTATTATTATTATTATTTTAAGAGGAAGAAAAAGAAACGTATTTGCGGTAGTAGTAGTAGAAGAAGCGAACAGTTCCTGTCATCCCCGTTTCCATGGGGACACGTCACAATGAAACGTAACTTCCTGTTTGGTCGCGGCGGTGGCGGGAGATTCCAACATGGCTGTGCAGCCGAAGCAGAACCTGTCCATGGACAGTGCAGCCGAGCATGGCTTCCTGAACTTCATCTCCTCCATGCCGGAGAAGCCGGACACCACGTTCCGGATATTTGACCGGAGCGACTACTACACCGTCCACGGGAAAGACGCCGTATTCGCGGCGAAGGAGGTTTTCAAGACGAGCGGCGTCATCAAATACCTGGGCTCAGGTAGCTTAGCATGTAGCCTAGCTAGCTTAGCTGGAGCATGCAGATTGCTAGCAGGCTGTATTACAGTTTAGCAGCTAACTGTGTTGCACCTCCTGATGCACGGAGCGGTTTTCATGTAGCTCAGGCTAAGCTAGCTGCAAATGCAAACATGAGCTGCTTTTCAGGAAACCTAGGTGCACACTTCATGCAAAACATATGCAAAACGTCTTCAATTAATGATGTGCTGGTGTCAGTCTGGTGGTAATGTAAGTATGTTCGACCACAGGGAGTCGCAAGCTGGAGAGTGTGATCCTGAGCAAGCTCAACTTTGAGGCCTTCGTGAAGGACTTGCTGCTGGTGAGGCAGTACAGAGTGGAGGTGTACAAGAACCACAGCAAGAGCAGCAAGGAGCACGACTGGAAGATCGAGTACAAGGTACAGTCACTGGGGCAAAAAGCACAAGTCACAACTGAATTTCAGGAATGCTGTTGTTCTGTTTTCATACTATGTTAGAGGGAGAACATGGAAAAGTTCCATATATACTGTGGTTTCCCTTTTTACAGTTAATGTAACAGATGATTTGGTGTGCATGCAGATACATTCTGGTTATTAGGGTGCGAAGAAGATGCTGCAGTTTATTTAAAAGGAGAAGAAATCAGCCTTTGACAGAACAGCCATAGTTTACTGAAGATTCCTACACTAAAAGTGTCTGTGTGTGATGATAATTTATCGAACTAACGCTAATAATGGTACAATGATTGTGTTTTTGCTGTTATTGGTCTACTTGTTGCCATTTTTTGGATTTTGGTACTTTAATGATAAGAGAGGTTACTGCTGCTAATATTCTGCTGTGAAGAGCAAAAATGTCCCTCATAGAAAAACTTGCAAAACATATTTTAACTTAAGAAATGAATCAGATATTCTACAATAAAACAATATTCAGGTGCGCAGAAGCTCAGGAATCAGCTGTGTAGCAAATGATTAAACTGAAGCTGGTAAACTGTGGCTCTGATTTTTCATTAGATCAATCCTGTATCAGTGTTGGGGGTCAGTATCCAGACGTTGGAGGTGCCTGTGGGTTTAGTGTTGGCTATTGGGGAGGGATTTCTGTGGGTTTAAAAAGGCTTCAGCCTTATTAGGTGTAGATGGCCCGTGTTATTGTGCCATTTTCATTGAGCTTTTTTTCTATCAGGTGCCCACACAGTACTGTCTTTACTAATAATACCCAACGATGGGTGATATGATTGAAGTATCACACTGGAGCATAATCAAACAAAACACATTAATTCACTAGGTTTCACCACTACCACATCCTGAAAAAATGCAAACTGCTTAGCTGGGAAAACCTCATCATCCTCAAAAATATCTGTCAAGTGTACAAGATCTTCCATAATTCAGCTCCCCCACCACTCTCTGACTTCATACATCTCAAATCCACCCTGAACAGAGCCACTAGGGGCACAGTTAGGGGGGACTGTCCAATCCCACTGAGGAAAACTACCTCCAGCCAGGCTGTCTTCTCATTCAGGGCCTCACATCAGTGGAACTCAGTGCTTCAGTCAGTCAGAGAGTCTCCATCATTTCAATATTTCAGTGTATAATGCCAAGAAATGGCTTGTTAATAACCAAAGATGTGAACATTGATTGACTGATTCTTATATGTTTTAACTTGTATTATGCACAGTTTTTCTTATTGTCATTGTTTTATTTATTTTAGGATGCTAATAAACAACAGGCGGAGGGACTACCGATGGAAACTAGCTTTTCTGCTGACTTGGGTGCATTTACATTTGTTAAAATGTTGATTAATATACATTGTCCCTTTCTAAAAAATAAATAAATATAATTCAAATTCAAGTCTTACATTCGTGCAGGATGTTACAAGGCAGACATAAACCACATAACACAAATTTCATACAACAATCTCGCTGTCGTTTCCCTCCTCTGTCTCTTCTAAACCCAGGCCTCTCCTGGAAACTTGACTCAGTTTGAGGAGATCCTGTTTGGCGGTGCGTCTGGAGCTGAGGGATGCGCAGGAGTTGTAGCCGTGCGTTTCGCTACAGGAGCTGATGGACAGCGTGTGGTCGGGGTCGGCTACGTGGACGCAGCCCAGAGAAAGATGGGAGTCTGCGAGTTCCCAGACAACGAGATCTTCTCCAACCTGGAGTCCCTGCTCGTCCAGATCACCCCCAAAGAGTGTCTCTTAGCTCAGGGTGACGGCAACACTGATGGGAGCAAACTACGGGAGGTATGTGATGATAGCAGCACATCACCTGGGTGCCATATGAACTGTAAAGGTGTCACTGTATGTCAAATAAAAACAAACACTGTATCATCACCTATGTGTGTGTGGTTTTGGCCTGGATGTTTGTCTGTGTATTAGTGTGCAGGGCTGTTTTATAATCTGAACGCCCACTAAGAGCAAACACGGAGGCATGCTGTGATTATGGTTTGAAGAGATTGTCATTGTGTGTTTGTGTAGGTGGTGCAGCGTGGCGGCATGTTGGTCTCTGACAGAAAGAGAGCAGAGTTCAGCAGCAAGGACATGGTCCAGGATCTCAACAGGCTGCTGAGGGCCAAGAAAGGAGAGACTGTGGCGAGCAACACCCTGCCGGAGCTGGACAAACAGGTGAACAAAGGAAGCAACATCCTAAGCCTGATGCTCTATTTTATCACTTGGTGTCTTCAGTATTATGCTGATAATTAGTGTAACAAAGCAGGATGGGAATTTTCAGTTTTGAAAAAGTTACCGTAATTTCTGGACTATTGAGCGCACCTGAATATAAGCCGCACCCACAAAACTTAACAAGAAAAAAAGTTTTGTACATGTATAAGCCGCAGGTGTCCCCGTTGTAACAGGAGATGTTTACACAGAAAGACTTCAGCCTTGAGTCAGTTCTTCATGCTGTCCACTCCAACGTCTCACCATGGATTCACTGATACCAGCTGACTGCAGCAGCTCTATTTCCTTCCTTGACAGGCAGATCGATGCCTTTAACTTAAAAGCTGCATCATACGCATTTCTTGGTGTGTTTTCCATGATGAGGGTGTGTGTATGAAGAGCAAAATGACTGATCTGAAGAATTTGGTGTGAGTGTGTTTGATTTAATTAGAACAGTTTCATTGGTTCAGTGTAACCTGTTCTGTAATTTTATTGGTCTGATGTGACGAGGCTAAAGGTAGTGATGGCATGAAGCTCGTTAGCTCGTAAAAATCCATAAATTGGCCGCATCGTTGTATAAGCCGCAGGGTTCGAAGCGTGTGAAAAAAATACCGTCTTATAGTCTGGAAAGTACGATAGTTTGTTCCACAGACACTGACCAGAATGACCAGATTCTTCTATATCCCTGTTTTGGGAACAGCATGCTTTAAGATTTACTATTTAGAATTTACACTGATGAGCCAAAACATTATGACCACGTTTGACATATCTGCTGCTGTCCCTTTCACATGCCATCAAAACTGTTCCAGCTCCAGACCGCTGAAGGTTCCCTGTCGTATCTGGAGCCAAAATCCTGGCTGTCAATCCTTTAAATCATCTCCTTATTTGTACAGTTGTGACAAGACACTTTGAATCAGTTGTCTGGCAGTAAGAATTTGGAATTGCTCAGGTTTTTACACCTGCTTATCTCTCCCACTTTCATCATTTTCTACTTAAACAAACTAGTGACGATGGAGTTGGTTTTCTCATAGGAGGAAATTGTTATGGTGGTTATTTATGTTAGAAGGAGGATATTAAGATTTAAAAATAAAGCAAATGTTTCAAGTCAATTAACAGCAAATGCAGGAAATCCAGAAAATTTTAAGTGATAAAAAGTAATAGAAATCATTGTTGCAATAAAGGGTTTATGGCACACTATGATGAAGTGAGAAGCAGATATCAGCACATTCTAAAATCTGTGCATCTACAGTATTTGTCAATAATGACAGCTTCCCTTATACAGACGTATTTCATTTTCTGTTTATACAACAATCTCCTCTTCTGCATGTTCACAAGAAAAGTAATAGTTAATATCTGCTTACAGCCACAATATTGTCACCTATGAGCTATTAATTTACATTTAGACATTAAACTGTACAGTAAATATCTAACACCAAAAATTAAAAAAGATGAGTTAATACTTGGTCAAAATATGACGCCTGGAATACTGAATTTTATTTATGGAATTTGTGGTTTGAGAAGAAAAGTCTGAGTGTCCTCTTTGGAAATTTGCCCAACTATTTATCTCTGTTCTAGATAAAATCGGTCAAATTTGTATAATTGCTTTAAGTTTGATCTTTATGACAAAATGAAATGTCTCTTTGTGTTAGTTAAATTTCTTGTCATGTACAGATTTATACACATGATGAAATGAGCCATAAACTGCTTGTGTCTGAACTACATCTTAACATGCAAATAAAGTGGATGTCACCTTCTTATACACCCCTGTTGTCTGCATATATCATTCCAGAATCATAGTTAAGTAGTAGAAGAATTCACTGCTAAAGACATTTAACCAGAGTCTGTGTGTGTGGTTTCATTCTCAGGTAGCGATGTCCTGTTTGGCTGCAGTGGTTCGTTTCCTTGAGCTGCTTTCTGACGAGTCCAACTTCAACTCCTTCAGTCTGACCTCTCTGGACCTGGGTCAGTACATGAGGCTGGACAATGCTGCCGTCAGAGCTCTGAACCTCTTCCAGGTCAGCAACTGTCACCATGTTTCCCCCTCATTAAGTAAATTTACCAAAATCATAGAAAAACGTGTTCTCTTTCTGGCTCTTCATTCAGGCAGTTTGTTTGTTTGTTCGTTCAGGTTTTTAGATTTCTGACCAGAAACCTCTGCTGTGCTCAGAAAACTCAAAGATTGGAAGAGTTTAACAGCATTAGTTGTGCAGTGACCAGTGAGAATAAAAGAAATAGTTCCACAATTTGGAAATATGCTCACTGGCTCTTCTGTTGAGTGTTAGATGCCACCTTATCAAACCGTATCTGTATTAGAATAGTTTAAAAGTGTTAAGAGCAATTCTGGACACTACCAGAAAACAAGACTTTTCCCATGGATGGTGGTAATTGACACAGAATTGGAGCATGTCTGTGACTGTAACAAGAACCATTTCAGAAAATCTCTTGCCCTAAGTGCTTAGTTTTGTTGCGGAGGATCAGCAGTGTTATAGAAACCCTATGTTATGCTCGTGATTGTAATGCATCGACAGCTTTGAAACGTTTGAATCGTTTCCTCCAGGGTTCACCTGATGACACCAGCAGAGCTCATTCATTGGCCGGTCTGCTGAACAAGTGTCGAACGCCGCAGGGCCAACGGCTGGTCAACCAGTGGATCAAACAGCCACTCATGGACAAAACCAAAATAGAGGAGAGGTAATGCAATGAATGGGGATAAACAGTAAGCATGGAATGTTCCAATACAATAAGTAAAGAGAAGATGAATTTTATTGGTCCCTTACTGGGTAGATTTACATGTTACAGCAGTGAGATAGAAATGAGGCAAGGCAAGAAATGCAAAAGTATAATACGCCTAAAAATAAAGTTTTAATGTCTGAAGGTAGAAGTTTGGGTTGGAGGAGATGGTGGACCTGGTCTCTCCAGTCTGAGCGTGTGCAGTAGGAGGAATGGAAACAACAATGGTGATGATCCCAGTGATAGTGGATCTCAGACTGAGGTCCTTTCCACTGCGTTCTCGCTTCCAACTTCTCCAAGATAAAAACCCTCATTGGTGAAACACGGCCTTATCTGTGCTCATCACTGACCATTCATAACTCCACCCGTACTCTTCGTTCCAACAGTTTCATTAACCTCCACATTCCCAAAGTCTGGACCACTCTTGGTCGATCCTCATTTCAGTTTTCTGCTGCTAATGACTGGAACTCTATGCAAAAGTCCCTAAAACTCTCCTCATACATATCACTCTTGTCATTTAAAAAATCAGCTCGAGAAACACTTCAGGACCACTGCACCTGTTTTTAGCCGTTTTTAGCCTTTCTATTTTTAACGGTCTTGGTGTATTTTGTTTTTGTAATACTGTTTGTTTTGCTGTATATGAAACCTGTTTTTGTTGTTCGTCTTGTTGTACGCTGCCTCTTGACCAGGTCATTGAAAATGAGAACTAGTTCTCACCTAAATTACCTGGTAAAATAAATAAAAAAAATAAAACAATCAGGTAAAGCAAAATAAAAAACACTTAAATCACCAATGATTGTAAAAAAAAAAAAGGAAAAAAAAAGCTGATCGTGTTGGAACAGTTTTAGGAGGGGAATTCTCCTGGTTAAATTACGGTCATTTTGCAACGTTTTAGTCATTTATGTCTATATTTTTTTGAACCAGTATCTCCAGTAGTTTGACAAATAGGGTGTAGATTTAATCATTTTACAGCAGTTTCGATATGTCAGAGCCATATTAAGCCAATAAAGGAGTAAAGGGATGTTACTTTGACTTGGAATTAAAGGATCAGGGC
Organism: Amphiprion ocellaris; assembly: GCF_022539595.1. NCBI lineage: Eukaryota > Metazoa > Chordata > Actinopteri > Pomacentridae > Amphiprion > Amphiprion ocellaris. The sequence continues at coordinate 32,525,795 of NC_072783.1, read as the reverse complement.
CAGGAAACTTGATGAATACAATACTAATTTCTACCTTCTTTAAAACAACAGTGATCATGGGATTTGTTTTGTGTTATTGATTCCTATTAGGTAAAAACGCTTTGCTCCAGAGTGAAATACACCTATTGGATAAATAGCCATAAAATCTGCTACGGGCCTTTATTCTGCTCACTGGAGTTTAAGGATGTTCACGTTTGTCTGCGTGTGAACAGGCTGGACCTGGTGGAGAGCTTTGTGTGCGACTCCGAGCTGAGGCAGACCTGTCAGGAGGATTTGCTGCGGCGGTTTCCTGATCTTCAGCGCATGGCCAAGAAGTTTCACCGTCACAGTGCGACGCTGCAGGACTGTTACCGTGTCTACCAGGCTGTTAGCCAGATCCCAGCCCTCATCACGGCTCTGGAGAGATACTCAGGTACACTCATACAAGGGGATCTGTGTACTGAAGTGTCACTTCATTAGGAACACTGGTATAGTGGTGTATGGCTTTCAAAACGTCACTGACTGTACAAGATGCTGGATAAGACTGCAATGATTAATTAGTTACCAACTATTAACAATTATTCACCAACTATTTTGATGATTGATTAATCAGTGTGAGCAATTTTTAGGAATAAAGTAAAGCTCGTCTCATTTCAGCTTCTTATATTATGAATATTTTCTGTTTGTCTTTACTCCACTGTAACAGTTGGCTTAATATATTTGGGTTGTGGACAATTAAGGATGTTTGGGAAACGATGATCGACATTTTCACTATTTTCTGTCATTTTATAGACTGAACAATTAAAGGATTAGTCTGCAAAGAAGAAATGACAGCTTCATCGACACTGGAAAATAATAGTTAGTTGCAGTCCTGATGCTAAATCTATTTCTGCAGGAATGTTGTATCTTGCAGGAGTTTTTACCTCGTAAAGCTACAGCAGATTTGACAACTTTTCAGTTCAATTCAAAAAAACATTATTTGTCCCTGATGTGCAATTTAAGGCATGTTGGACACATGACGGTAGCAATAACTGTACAGTAATACTAACAACCATGCGGTAGTTGAAATAGCATAAATAAAATAAATTTTAAAAAAGTTAAAAATGAACTATGACAACATACGAATAAAGTAAAATATCATATTAACAACAAATAATGTAGGGAAAGTGCTAAAGTGGTTCAGAGGTGCAAAATGAGTACATGAATTTAGCTACATGATTAACTTCTTTAAATGATTGCAAAAACCTATATATGTGTGTGTGTGTGTGTATATATATATATATATATACATATACATATGTATATATCTGTATATATCTGTATACATATATATATATATATATATATACATATATATGTATATATATGTATGTGTGTATATATATATACACATATGTATATACATGTATATAAAAACAAAATAATTTAAAAAATATAACTATATATATATATATATATATAGTTACATTTTTTTAATTCATATTTTTGTTTTTTATAAGTAAATAGTTATTTTTGCAATTTTTTTTCAATATTTTAATTTTACAGATTATATATGCATAAATATATTATCGATTAATGATATTTTTAAATGTTTTTAAATCATTTGTATTTATTGTTTATATTTCAATAAATATATATTATTTTTGCATTTTTTTTGATATTTGGGTTTTGCAGATTTTATATATATATTATATGTATTCCTGGGGAGAACCTCATCTTAAGGGGGTGTGTGTGTGACGACCCTCCACCTGGACAGGTGTTCTGTGTTTCTGGAGCTGAGGGTCGTCAGCTGATGAGCCACACCTGGTATCAAGTGGCTCAGCTCTATCTAACCTCCCTCATTCCTGCTGCAGCTGGCTGACAGGAGCTGCTGCCTGCAGGAGCTTCAGCTGCATGCTTTTGGGTTTTGTGTTTATGGTTTGTTGTGCACATTTTTGGATTGTTTGGTTACAATAAAGTCATTTTTAGTCACCGCACTGGTTTGTCTCCCTGTTTTGTTGCAGCCTTTGAGCCAGGCTGTAACAATATATATAATTTTAAAATATTTTTGGATTATTAGTTTTGATTATTTATATATAAATATGCTATTCTTGCTCTTTTTTTGTTATTTGGGTTTCACAGGGTTAATGTTGTTGAGAATATGTCCCTGTAATCTTTTAACTCTCCCCATGTTTTATTATTATGCTATTTACTGAACTGTCAGGAAGTTGGAAGTCTAACACGATGAACTTTAGCTCTTTAGATACATGTACTGTCAGTCTATTTTCATTTGGCTTTAGGCACCCCGGTGTGTGAAAATCCCACCACCAGCCTGAATCTTTGACACTGTATTTTTTTTTGTAGGAAGCTACCAGGTTTTGCTGCAGGCAGTGTTCCTCTCCCCTCTCACAGACCTGCTGACTGACTTCACCAAGTACCAGGAGATGATTGAAACCACGATGGACATGAACCAGGTCTTTTATTTTGCATTTATACACGTGTAAAATGTAAGAATCATGTTCTTTCTTTTGTGTTGTCAGCTCTGCATGGTTTTGTTTATGCTCTTTGTTGTGTGTTCCATGTAGATTGACCACCATGAGTTCCTGGTGAAGGCGTCGTTTGATCCGGTGTTGAGCGAGCTGAGAGAAAAGATGGATGGACTGGAGAAGAGCATGCAGGCGACGCTGAACAGCGCAGCCAGAGAACTAGGTGATTTCAACACACACAAAAGGCAACAAGATCATCTATTAATTCAGTAATACAAACATGTGTAGCTTGGTTATTAGTTATTTTCAAGGGAGTGACTGCTGATGTATGAGGTGATTTTTGAACATTTTTCAGCGTGTATTGCCGCAGTAAATTGATTAAATCGTGCAGCCATCATGTGCTAAAATACAGTTCTGATTGTCGGAAATTTACCTCTGACCCTCTGCAGTTCCTTATTAAATGTCAGGCTGAATACCTTTTGATAATTCATTTTCTCTCCTCCAAGGAGAGTGAACGTAGAACTTAAAAGCAGAATCAAGCCCTAAACAGTATAAAAGTTTCATCTTAGGCCTTGGTGATAGAACAATAGCAGTATTTTCCAACAACAGACACTCTGTCAAATGCAAAAAACATTTCAAATATTTAACACTATTCTGTGCCAATAAGATGCATATAATGGATGGCTAAATATTAGATTTTTTTTTAGGGATATCTGATGTTGGCTTTTGCCAATGACCGATATGGCGATATTATCCAACTCTCAATTTCCAATTCCGATACCGATATATGTGGCCTTGTAAGTAATTCCAAACCACAGACATATTCGGGCACAGCAAGCTTGTTACTGTTTACACGCTTCACAACACAGCTTGATGGTGTGATCATTTGCGTGCTGGTAAATGCTGATGAAATCCAGGCATTAATTTATCAGTTCTCATGATAGGCAAAAAAAACCCAATAATGACACTGACCGATATTACATTTTTATGCCAATACATCCCTAATTTTCTTTGCTTGAACTTGGCAGCATCATCGCAGTAACTTCTGTGTTGCAGGTCTGGATGCCGGTAAGACGATAAAGCTGGAGTCCAACGCCATGCTGGGTTTTTACCTGAGAGTCACATGCAAGGAGGAGAAGAGTCTGAGGAACAACAAGAAGTTCACCATGCTGGATGTCCAGAAGAACGGAGTGCGTTTCACTAACAGGTCAGTCGCACTGCAATGCCCAGCTGATGCCACCGTCAGATTAAAGCTGCTCCTCTGATCACTGTTGAATGTGAATTTGAACATGTGTGCAGTAAGCTGAGCTCCCTGAACGAGGAGTACACCAAGAACCGGGAGGAATACGAGGAGGCCCAGAACGCCATCGTCAAAGAGATCATCAACATCGCCTCAGGTGAGGACTCTCATCACGTGTTGTCTCATCAGCATGGCATCTAGATTAGACCAAAAGATGAAACCATGTCTGTGAAATCACTCCTAATTACTCCCAATTTGCTGCGTGTGACCTTTATTCACATTCTTCTAGAAAGGTCAGTAAACTCTTGTCTGCTGATGGCGTTCTGTTACAGATCATTTTGCTGCTCACTCACGCTGCAGCCTTGTGTGTGTGATAGTTCATTTTTAAGGCTGTGAACTCTTTCCACCACCAGGTTACGTGGATCCCCTCCAGACGCTGAGCGATGTCATAGCGCAGATGGATGCCGTGGCCAGTTTCGCCGTGGCGTCCGTCTCCGCTCCGGTGCCGTTCGTCCGGCCTCGCCTCTTGGCCGACGGCTGCAGGCGCATGGAGCTGCTGCAGGCCAGACATCCCTGCATGGAGACGGACGCAGACACCGCTTTCATCCCCAACGACATCACCTTCGTCCAGGGCGAGAAGAACTTCTACATCATAACAGGTGAAAAAAGACGACACACTTCCAACATGAAATATCCTCAGTTTTCTATAAAAACATCAAAGCCTAAAGGAATATGAGAAACTGAAATGAAGGCTAATGTCGCTCTGCTTCAGCAAATGTTTGAACTTTTGCTCCCATGAGATGAAACTAATTAATTATTGTAGCTTTAAAGATTCAAAGATTATTACTCTGCCAAGGAGGCGCAGCGTCAGCAGAGTAGTGTGACAGTCGCCGGTGGTTTGTACGTCCGTCTGTCTGTCAGCAACATTACTCAAAAACAAACAGATTTGGATGAAATTTTCAGGGAAGGTCAGAAATGACACAAGGACCAAGTGAATAGATTTTGGCAGTGATGCAGCTTATAGTCTGGATCCACGAATTTGTTAAAGATTTCTGTATCATTGCCAGATAGCAGCACAGCATCACTGTAACTACTGAGGACTTATCAGGACTTATGTCAGAAATGATCCAAGGAACAACTGATTAAATTGTGGGGGTGTTTCTGAGTCCCATCAGTTCCTGCTACATATTTAGGTCATGTGATCCGGTATCTGTACATAACGTACACATGCATAACACACACCTGTGCTCAGTGCAAGGTCATTTTGTTTGTGGGTACATCTATATTAAATGGACACATTCTAATAGTTCCATGATTTCTACCACAATTTTTTTCAAGATTTCAGCCGTTGGAAATGATCCAACAACTTGGTAGCCTTGGCGGAGTACTGCGTTCTCTGAGCACCATTCTTGTTCCAGTTTGTTTTGACCTTGGTCTGGACTTTTGGGCCTTAACTACTATTAATAATCACATTTTTCCAAGTTTCTGAGTACTTTCCAATTATTATTATCCAGTTATTTAATTTGCAATAGTCTGTCCATGGTTGCAATGTTAAACTTTCCCGATTGCTCAAACTCAGACTTCACGGCTCATTCAACTTATGAACATCTTCATTCATGATGCTGCCTAGCATTCACCTTATCATGTGAGACATTTGGCATGAAATCATTTCTTTCTGTTGCCCCTTCATCATCTGAGGCTAGAGCTTTGCACCTCACATCTATCGGAGCTCGTAGGGTTTTTTATCTGTATTTGTTTTAAAGTCTGCTTGGTTTACAGTGAACATTTGGTATTGGGCAAATTCTAATATTTTACAGATTTCATTAAGGGTCTCCAAACTTCTTTCATTTTTTGTTTATCTTTCAATATATAAGTTATTCTTTCAAGTTGAAGGTGTCTTTTCCATTATCTGACAGCTGGTCTGTGGGATTTTCTCCAGAACGGAGCTGTCAGCTGTTTAGCATTTAGAAAACTGATTTGTAAATATATAATGTTTGATTTTGAAACCTTATTCTTTCTTAGCTGCCAGACATAGTGGGACAGTGTTCCTTTAACTTCTGTGCAGTTGGTACATATGTGTGGTATAATTTTAGTGTACTATTGTATTTATGTTTGTTCACGTTACTCAGTTATCGTGTATTAGTCTGAGACATGCATTAATTGGTGGGTATGAGTTCCATAAATAAGGTGATTTCCATTTTTTTAGCTGAAACTTCCATTTCTAAATCCTCATTCTAAGCTTATAATTAAACTCTCTTATGAGTAATGTGTGAGCATATTATGAATTCAGACGTTTCCCCTTTTTATACTTAGCAGACCTCCAGACGCTTGTTTTGCTGCTCGTGACCAGAGTAGAATATTCGAGTAGAGGTTGGTGTCGGCATTTTGTTCTGGAATTTGAGTTGCTTTAGTAGTTTGACTCATTTCTGAGTTGTTTGCCGTAGTAAGGATCCCTGCAGGCCCAGCGTCCTTACCTGATGGATGTGTTCTGGGTTGGGCACACATCAAGCTACCGGGAATCTTAATTACCTTTTTTTCCACATTTGAAAATGTGTTAATGGTAGTAAGATGTCGTAGACAAAGCAGAGCTTGTTCCGATGCCCCTCCATCATAGAAATCTTCCTCACACACTTTACCACCATTGTTCCACAAATTAATTCATCACTGGGTGCAGCTAGTGTCAATATTCTCTGCTTATTTCCATTCAACAGTATGATTCATTTGAACTCACTTTTCAGCTTCATGACTTATGCAAGTCCAATATTCACATTTGTGTTGCTCTGTTTTTGGTCTGTACTTGCTCGTGAGGGAAATATCTGGTTCTACTATGATCACCGGCTGCTTGCTATCTGTGTATATCTGCTGTTTGCTGCTGAGGAGATGGTGCATATTGTTTTTTTTTTGGAGCAGACAACTCCTCCATTAACACTGTTCCAGTATTGGACTGAATATGGAAACAAATGAGCTGAAACTGTCTAAAAAGCTACAGAAAGCTGCAGCTTTTCAACTTGTTTTCATAATGTGCTTTCATACTTAGTCATTATAAAATATTGATTATAGCTGCAGTGATTAGAAAATGCGCAAGAGAAATAAAATGTCTTTGCTGCTTGATTAGAACTCATACAGAATCACTCTTGTTTTCTTCTAAACGAAAATTCAGTTGTTTAGATGGGTTGGGAACAACAATATGGAAAAGGGATTTATAGTTTTGAGCTCAGTTCTTTCCCTTTACTGCTGCTAATTGGTTCCAAAAAGCGTGGACACAAGGGTACATGAAATATTGAAAATGACGTCCAACGCTGTAAATAAGCCCCGTGTTGCTGCTGTAAGCTTCACCTCCCTCATACATTTCTAGTTAATCCATCTGCTTCCCTGCAGGACCAAACATGGGCGGCAAGTCGACGTTCATCCGGCAGGTGGGCGTGATCGCTCTGATGGCTCAGATCGGCTGCTTTGTGCCATGTGAGAAGGCGGAGCTTAGCACGACTGACAGCATCCTGGCCCGAGTGGGAGCAGGAGACAGCCAGGTGAAGGGAGTGTCCACGTTTATGTCCGAGATGCTGGAGACGGCCGCCATTCTGCGGTAAGAACCGACATGCAACTTTGTTTTACAGCATCACTGAACATAGATGATATACAGGCTTTTATTGTGAAATATTTCACTATCATCTGCAATGTTACATCACTGCCAGGATTAGTAGTGCATCACAAACAAATACAATATTGTGGAAAAACTTGTATATATTAATATCCTCGTTTTTTTTTTTTTTTTTTTTTAAAGTGAAAATTTATTTTCTAAAATGTTTGAAGCATTTTTTACATTAAATTTTGCTCATTATGGCCTGCTGCTAAAAATAAACCACATCTCACAATAGTAGAATATTTCATTTCAAGTTTGAATAAATTACTATTCAAATACTGCACCTCTCTGGTGGTATCTGTCCACTGTGTTTTATGAAGTCCAAAGTCAACGCAGTCGTCTAGCAAGAGGTTTTGGAACACTTCATGCTTCCACCTTCTTCCCCAGCACTTGGCACGTGCCCATTTTGACAAAACTATCACCAAATGGTTTTCTGACTATGGTATTACTGTGCTTGATTGGCCATGTGACCTGAACCTCACAGAACTTTATATGGGGTATTGTCAAGAGGAAGATGAGAAACACCTGACCCAAAAATACAGATGAGCTGAAGGTTGCTATCAGATCAATGTTGGCTTCAGTAACACCTCAGCAGTCCCACAGGCTGATCTGAGTTTGTGGTGATGGAGCCCCAACCAAGTATTGAGTGTATAAATGACCATAGTTTTCAGAATTTGGACATTTCTGTATTGTACATCCTTTTTTTTCAAAGATGTTGAGATACTGCATTTCAGATTTTCATGATCTACAAGCCCTAATGATCAAAATTAAGAACAAAAAAAGGCTATAAATATGTCACTTTACATGTAATGAATATAGAATATGTGAACACTTGTTTTGAATTAATTTTATTTTTACCCACACCACCATTCAAAAGTGTGGGATCACCCAGACAGTTCCATGTTTTCCATGAAAACTCACACTTTTCTCCATGTACTAACATAACTGCACAAGGGTTTTCTAATCATCAGTTAGCCTTTCAACACCATTAGCTAACACAATGTAGCATTAGAACACAGGAGTGATGGTTGCTGGAAATGTTCCTCTGTACCTCTATGGAGATATTCCATTAAAAATTAGCCGTTTCCAGCTACAATAGTCATTTACCACATTGCATTAATTCTGTTCAGAGCAGTAGCTGACACAGGAATTTCCTTCTGGATTCATAAAGTCTTGTGTTTTACATCCGTCCAGCTCGGCCACAAAGAACTCCCTCATCATCATCGACGAGCTCGGCAGAGGCACGTCCACCTACGACGGCTTCGGTCTGGCCTGGGCCATCAGCGAGCACATCGCCTCCAAAATCAGCTGCTTCTGCCTCTTTGCCACTCACTTCCATGAGCTGACAGCGCTGGCAGCACAGCAGACCACCGTCCACAACCTGCACGTCACGGCGCTGACGTCCCACGACACGCTCACGATGCTGTACAGAGTCAAACCAGGTCAGCACACGGCTTCAGTCCAACAGAGCTGCATCCCAGATTCGTTTTCTATCCAGTCGATTTAAACAAACGTCATTAAAAACAATTTTTATATCATTTGATTTATTTACCGTAGTTTGCTCTCTGGAGTTTTTCTACTTGCTGTGTGGTTTTGAAAAAAGGCAAATGTAAGGCACAGTGTGGAGAAGCGGAACAGGTTTCCTGATAATTGTGTCTTCATGAGTCATGCATTTTGTTGCTTTTAAAATTGATCATTTAATATGTGAAATGTAAAATAATCTTATTTTCGTATTCATATTGTTTATTCTGCCTGACTTTTAGATGATACAAGGGTAAAAATAGCAAGATGAAACAGAAAAAAAGGCAACCGATCCTCAATTTAATGAGCTCATTTGCTTCCTTGTTGACAGTTGAATGAAAAACTAATAACAGTTTCATGACTGCCTTCAAAATCTGAAGCTACAGCCTCCTGATAGAGAAACGTAGGTTAGCAGAAAACACTGAAAACAGGCAAACAGCTAGCCCGGCTCTGTCAAAAGCTTAAAAAAATCCACCTACAGCCCCACTAAAGCTCATTGATCAACACATATCATCTTTTTTTCATGTTTCTAGTCATATTTTTCTATAGATTAGATGATTAGGATTAGGTGTATTTCCTTAAATGTTGAATTATTGCTTGAAGATTAACTGTTTTTGTGAATATTGAACATAAAAGTTGTGTATGTATTTGTCTTTGCAGTTGTTTATCAATGAGTTATTTAAACAAAACCACTAAAATCACTCTGATGACCAGAAAAGGCCAGTAAGTGGACCTTGAGAGGAGATTACATTAGTCCGAGTTTTGGAAATAAAAAGATTTTTGCTCATGGTGTACATTTGCTCTTTAGTGTTCTTACAATAATCTTTATTATGCGATTCAGCTGACCTTAACTTTGTCTTCAGGTGTCTGTGACCAGAGTTTTGGAATCCATGTTGCCGAGTTGGCTTCCTTCCCGCCGTCAGTACTGGCTGTGGCGAAGGAGAAGGCCCAGGAGCTGGAGGAGTTCCAGGAACCTACGGGGGAGAAGTCGGAGCAGGAGGAAGAGCCCGAGGCCAAAAGACGCAGGACAGACAAACAAGTAGGGTTCAGTTTTCCACCGTTGCTAAGGTGTAGATACAGGGAGTTGTGCATTATGACCTTACATCCTGTCTACACAGTGGAAGAAAGAAATTAGAAACAATATGAAAGTGCATAAAGGTTTCATTTATATTGTAGTTGTACGGAGATGTTCATCAGTGTCTTTATTAGCAAATGTTCTGATTCATATTTCAGTCTGATCTGAATGCACAGACGTGATGCATGTATTTCTATTTAGTGTTGCAGCTCTAGAAGATATCCTTATTGCTAATGCCCATCTTAAGTAAACATCAATAGATCTAGAAATCGTAGAGTTGGTGCTTTTTACAACTCCAAGACTTTCCTGATAATCATTGTGTTTTTAGGTTTTCGTCAGTATCACAGTAATCTAGTGATACTCATCCGTACGTCCGCAGTTACAGGAACTAATGGAGACATTGTGCAGTTTTAGCGATGCCAGTTTGTCATGACGAAAAAACAAAAGAAGCACAAGACTCAAGCTGTAACCCACTGACTGCTAACTGAACCTGACAATATATATGTTCTGTTTTCATCTACCACATTTTTTATGGAAATATTTTTACAATATTGAAGCAATCATGTTGCTGATTACGGAAATTTGGAGCAATTTTAGGTTTGTTTTAATGGAATAACCAACAGCATTTAACTCTGATCCCCACAATAAAGTTGTGTATTCCCCTTAGCTATAAATAATGTTTCCAGCTTTAGGGAAATTTTATTGGTTTAAATTTCACAACCCTGTTTCCAGACCCAGCATTCAGCTGTTTCAACCCAGAAAGCTAAACAAAAAAATCCTCTTTACTAGTCCTGCATCATACAGCAAATGTAGAAACTGGCCGCAGAGCAAAGGAAACAATTTCAGAGCGTTGTTTCTTTTGGAAGCTGATAAAGAGAGCCTAAGATAAGATTAGTCTAGGACCTGTCGGCTACCGTCTCATGATTAAACCTTAACAGCAAAAGCTTTGAGGCTCCCACTTAGCTCCCCCATAGTGACTGAAACTGGTACATTTTGTTCTTCGCTGGATCTCGACTTCAGGCATGAACCAGTTCATGTAGCTGTTCTGCGTTCCAGAAATGAAGTGGTTTTTTGGTCGAGTGCTGATGGAAGGAGGGAGAAGAAAACAGGGCTGCAAAATTAAATGATAGTAATGGTAATCATGGGTTTGGCTACTTAACAAAATCAACTGTGGTGTTGAGATTTAAAATGCTCGCCGGTCATCAAATACTGTGCACATAGAAAACAGACCATGTCGATAAATTGACTCCATTTCAGCTTGGGTAAATCTGACGTTAGAACACAATATTTCAGTCTTTTCCAACAAATTTTTAGTCATGAGTGAACTGCTGCCTCCTTGCAGCTTCTAGCCTGCACATGAGGCATTCAGGGAACATCTGTAAATCGTACTGCTGGACAACATTTGGGAAAAGACTGATGAAAAAATGAATCTATTTTTGGATCAAACTGTGTCGCAGATATCACTGTCAAGCTTCAATCAAAAATAATAAACCCAAGGGTTTGTGTGAAGATGTGGTAGAGCACCTTCTTTGGTACTCGGACCCTAATTAAAACATCTCATCTGTTCATTAGCATGCAAGATCGATTAATAATGTGTTGTACTAAAATAAAGAACAAACCATCTACCGGTGCAACAAATTTGGTCCCACCAGCGCTACAAGCGAAAACGTTAGTCTGGAGTACAGATTCTGCACATTCATATGCAGACTTTGTTTAAAGCAGTGTGAGAAGCTAATGCTGCTCGTGTAATTGAAACATTTGCAAACACATAGAATGTAGCAGCTTACAAGATGAGCGTGTCAGTTCACAGCTTCACTGACCGAAATACCAGTTAATAAGCTTCAAAGGGGATCTCCACTAATTGTGCACATCAAAGAAAATTTCCAGGCCTAATGAGCAATATGTGAACAGAGTTAAATGCAGACTTTTGTGGCTCCAGAATGAGTCTGACAAATATCCACGAGGGATGAGTCTGCTGGGTGAAAAATGAATCAAATTTGGAAAGAAATGAGCTCTTTGCATCTCATCTTGAGGAAGTCTGTGGCCCAGCTGTATTGTGGGTAATGTAGGTGGCAGTTTTTGTCAAGAAGAATGTCCATATCTGCTTCGTTGGTTATACTTTTTTCACAGCTGCTCAATGTGTTGCTAATTATCTGTAAAACTAACTTGGAAATGCACCTTTTCATACTGTTTAAGTGTTCCCAGTGTTAGACTGATCTACTGCCCCTCTTTCAGGTGGGAGAAAACCTGATCCAGGACTTCCTGCAGAAGGTAAAATCGCTTCCTGCTGCCACCATGACCGACGACGAGGTGAAGGTGGAGCTCAGGAAAATGAAGCAGGAGCTGATGGCCAGAAATAACACGTACATCAGTGAGATCCTAGCACGCTGCGTTCCTGTAAAAACTGCTTGAGTTTTTATGTTAGAAGCTCTTTAAGTTCATGTACTGTAGGCAACCACACTAGAGCGCTTACACTGTAGAGTTTTTCAATAAATTTTTTTTGAATGTGATGCAAATGTTTTTTTTGTGCGTTATGTTGAATAATGGCTATTCTTTTATACAGTGTTTACGTGTAATAGCTATTTTTCATGAAACTTCCTGTGTCTGACTAGCTTGCCCGCGGTTTAGAAAAGATAAACCAGACTTACAGAGGTTTGAAATGCAGCAGCGTGTCGACCTGAACTCGGTGATGTGTCTTTTGGTTTCTACTGAATAAAGGAGGTTTAGCTCATGCTTCCTGGCAGATCCTGTCCAGCTGTGTCAGATTGTATAGGAAGCATTTGTGAACGACTATAGAGACTTGTCCTGACGCTACTCCAGAGTTGTCTTGGTGTGTTGAAATATGAATGGTGGAACCAGTCTCAGGTCGTCTTCACTCTGGAGGATGTTTTCTTCAAGGACATTTCTGTATTTGACTGCATTCATTCTCCTTTTGATTCTGAAGCACCAACATAGAATGATGATGCCACCACTGTGTTTGACTGTAGTGATGATATTAGGTAAGTGCTCTGTTCTGTTCTCACAATTCAGTTTTTGAGTCATCATACAATCTTTTTTTTTCCTATTTAAATGTAGTTTGACAAACACCAAGCAGGTTGTTAGCTGCTCTACTGTTAATGCCAGATGTATGGAGTGCTGCTGATATTTGTTCTGGACTCCCTGAGCCTCTTGTTAGGTTACTCATTTCCAACTTTAAGCAAAGTCCAGGTAGTTTCATACTTCTTCAATTTCACAATTATTAATGCCACTGGGCTTCAGTTTTATACCTTTGCAAGGATCAATGCCTCAACAGGTGTATGGTGAAATTGAGTTCCTCTGATTTCTTGGTTTCTTTTTTTGTCCTGGCTTACAGTGTGAATTGTAGAACTTCATATACATACATTTCTAAACTATGTCCAATATCTTCAGTTTGTTACAGGCGGGCTTTCATGAGATTCTGCAGATATTTCAAGAATATTTAAAGCACACGGGAAATGCCGGACCACAGTTTGGAGCCACAGCGAAAGACCCTTCTGAATAAGGTATTTCAGGTTTTTGATTTTTTTTTAAATGGCAAAACACATTTTTGCTGTAGTTTTTCTTAATTTAAAACTGAAACTACACAATAGTGAAGGAAAAAGTAAAGTATATCCCACAGTAAATGTATGATTAGTCTTATAACTCACACATTTCTGGCAAGATGTCCATCTTACAGGCACTTTATTTTTTACATTAATTAACATCAGGTAATTTGTGAAATAATCCATAACCTTGTTCTTGGGATCAGGGGTGAGTTGAGAAAGATATGACACGATTATAGTACTACCTGAAAAGTTTTCTTAACTTAAACCTAAATTATAAACTAAACCTCAGTTAACCCAGATCTACAGCAGGTCTAAGTTCACCTTCAGAAAAACTCTGTAGGTCTAATGTAGGAGACAGAAACCAGATTGAACTGCAGCTTCTGAGGATAAACGTTTAAAAGTTTAAGACAATGTTATGTACACAGACAAAACTGGATTGAACCCAACCTAAACTAAAGCAGTCAACAAAGTGATTTGGAAACACTAGATGTGTGTTCAGGATGAATATATCTACACTGAAAATACAATACTGCTGTTTAATAATCTTAGGAAGAGGAATTGTTCTGAAACAAGTATTAACGTCTTGCCGCTAAACCATAAACTGCATTTTTTATATTTGCTGATGCAAGTGACTATTATTCAAACTTCTTTTTGTACTTTACAACTTTTAAACTCTGGATTATGCCGCCCTAATTTCACTGGTAAAACCTTCTCCAGATGATACGACAGTCACATTTATTTTCATCTGCCAGTTTCCAAAGTATTCTGCCACTTTGTGATGCCTACGGTGAAATGTTTGTGTGACTAATGTGTTTTTAATGGCAGCATTTACACTTCATTTGCAGACATTTCACCAAAATTCTGCCCGACATATTCAGTGGGTTTGAACTCTTGTGAACTCATCTCTGCAGGAACTAGACATTGGAAATGCAGTCGTCTCAACTAAAGTACTCTAACATACTTCTAACTTTAACCCCACAGGGTGTGAAAATCCCCACAGTAATGATGACTGTAAATCTCTGCACAAAAGCCCTAAAATAAATGTAGAAAATAAACATTTGTCTCAAATTTGCTACTTAAAAAGGCAACTTGATTAAATCAGCCTTCATACACAATGCTTGTCTTAATCCACATGTAGATTTTGAACATTTAAAAACAGATTAATCTTAAGAGGTTCTTCAGTGGCATTAGTTTCCTTCACATTTATGTGGCCTTCTGGCTTTGTCATATGTATGACAGCAAAACTAAGCTCTTCAGTCATGGTCAGTGTATCCACCATGTCTCCACTGAAAATAATCCATCTTTACCAGAGTCATTTGACAAAGGTCACCTGTTCATACTTAAATTCTACAAAACAAACATTATCCCCCAAAGTGTAAATGTCGTTTTTCCTGTGAAAGAACATGCTCTTACTGTAGCATGTACAGCTCATTCTAGCAGGTTTCCTATTCAATCATAGCCTCTAGTGCTTGAAAAGCTACAGATGGATCAGAGCAGCTAGATGAACAATGCTGGGAACATTTTTCACCCTCAAACACAAACTCCTGGGGTTCTTCAGGTACATATAGTTTATAAAACAGGGCTTCATTAATGTCATTACTGCTAGTGAATTTAAACACAGACACCTCTGATCTAATAAAGTTTTATTTTCTTAGAAATGGCCAGTTCCTTGTTGTCTTTTTTGTCTTTCTAAGAAAGTATACCCCTTTTTGAATTCCAACTAGCATCTACATAATGGTTATTGAATACTTCACAATATATTAAGTCTAGATGTTATGGTACATGCATACGATTCAGGCTGCATGAGGAGCCACAGTCACCACGATACACAGGGGGGAGACAGGGGAGGACGGGGGTGAGGGGCTGCAGATACACTCTTCAGTTCCAGTTCAAAGGAGCTCTGACGCCTCCTATTGAAACCCTCTCCACAAAACACTGACTGCATCAACTTATAAACATATATACACACACACGCACAACTTGCACTGTACACGACACACATTTACACACACACACTCCCACACACACACCTTTATACAACTGTGGAGTCGCTCCACCTGCCATTTAAGCTAATATACTGGAGAGGGTTTTTAGTGTTTAAATGAGATTCTCTTTCACAGAAAGAACTTCACCACTGGGACGTTAGAGTTTCTGCAGTTTGCCGGGGCATCGGGGAGGGAGGAGGGACGCTAACCAAAGAAAAATAATTATAATAATATATAATAAAATAAAAGACATTCAAATACAGTCAGCTTTTTGCTTGAAAATACAAAACTACATGAGAAAGCATTGAAATAAAATCCATTGATCAGAACATATTTTTTTTTAAAAAAAAGCCCAAGTGCTCCATCACACACACAATCTTACTTTTTATCCACACACACACGCACACATACACACACAACAGAGCAACATCCGCGCATCCATTGCCTAGTTACAACTGCCCGGGCAGCCAATAGGGATGGCAGCTGCGAGGAAGCAGGAAGTCTCTTTAACAGCAGTTCTTGAGAAGGAGAAGAGGGCCAGGAGCTGAGGATTCACACCACATAGATCTTCACAACTCTGCCAGAGCTTTCCAAATAATTCTCTTCTCGTCTTCTCTGTATACAGACTGCAATGACAAATACTCCAGTGAGGAATCTCTTGTGGCCTTTCTGTCAGTCCATCCTCAGCTCCACTGCTCCCTCTAGTGAAGGCTGCCTCCGCTGCAGCGCGTCTGACTGCAGGCCACCGCGAAGCTGCTTCCTCTGCAGCCTCTTTCACCTCGATCCCGTCTGAGAGCGCTGCGATCACAGAGTCTCTCTGGGTCCTTATGGCTGCCAGTGGATGTGTGTATGTAACTGTGTGTGTTTATATGTGTGTATGACTGTGTGCAATGTAATGTGTTTGTATGCTTATGTGAGAGAGTGTTAACGCCTTCAGTTATGTTGCAGCGTGTTGGACTCGATGGGCGGCGCTGAGTCATACAGAGTGTCTGTATCATGTGTGGGCTCTCCGGCCAGCGTGCACGGGTTCGACAACGTTCCTGCTCCGCAGTCACAGAAAAACCTGGAGAGCACAGATATCAGGCATTGGAACATTCAAGTAAGTGAAATTTAATATTCAACTTCCCTTCAAATATGTAAACTGTAGCTGCTTTCCAGATAGCGTTTGCACTAATATTATTTTCACAAATATTTACAGTTAACGTGCAATTACAAAAATCTAACTCCATTTTTGTCAAATAAAAACTGAAGATAATCAATGAGAGAACAAGCATGGCAGCATGAAGCTACGAGACACTTACCGATCGTGCCGTATAAACTCTACATCATGTCCTTGGTGGCATTTTTTGATGCAGTTAACACAGATGGCGTTCCTATCTGTCGTATTACAGGTGTGACATCTGGAGACAAAATTTGTATATTAATGAGGGGAAACAAAAAAAACTCAAAACATATTAAACCGTCGCCAAAGAAGCATTTCAAAAATCTCTCCAATTACGTTTGTTAGAAGTATATTACAAGTGCAACAACTGTTTTTTTTATAGCTGAATAATGTGCTCTCTACTGATTTGACATCTAATCAAGACAGAACATGTCCATCACAATTCCTTAAAGCCAAACGCACATTTTCAATCCAGTCCAAATGTGCAAAGAGATTCAGGACAGTAAAAGATACTCAAAGCAATAAATCATCACACCTGTAAGCTGGAATTAGGAGCTTCATTAAAACTGTTTCAGATTTATGTTCTATCAATTGACAATAGTTTCAGCTGTGCTTAAATGCACCAGCACCATTCTGACCCTTTTATCTGACAAAGTCTACCTGTAGAAGTCGTGCATGGGGTAACTGGTGTAACTGGAGATCTTGTAGAGACACTGTCCTCTGCTCACTGCCTTCTCAATGGCATCCTGATTATTCAGAATCTTATTATCTGACAGAACAGAAACAGAAAATGAAGGAGATGGTGTTTAGTAAGTAGACAGGTAATGACCAGATGGAACAAAGCTTTAATGCACAAAGCAGCTAATTACCTTTCATGGTGACATTCACGCCTGAAGCCAGAAACAGGCCTCCAAAGCGGTTGTTGAAGATCTGGTTTCCCTCCAGCGTTGCAGTGGCGTGGTTAGTGATTTCAATACCTGAACAAGCAAACGGCAAGTCAGCACCGAAAGGAAACATAAACGGAGATCTTATCAGCATTTAAAGAGTTGATTTAAAAAAAGGCAACCTGCTGCGAAGCCGTCAAAGATGCGGTTCTTGCGGAGTATTGGATGGCTGTTGGTGCTGATCAGCACACCGGCCTGAGCGTTCCTGAAGATGTCGTTCTCTTCCAGCAAACCTACGGAAAAAAATCACAAGACAGTTTCAAATGTATATCAGCCAAAGTAAAATCAGTAGCAGTTTGTCTTGTTGAAGATGTTTCAGTACCTCTGCCTCCGTTAAAGATACAGATGCCTCCATCTCTGCCATCATGGATCTTGTTTCTTCTCAGTGTAGGGTTGCTGTCCGTCTTGATCCACACCCCGGCCATGGCATTGTCAAAGATCTCATTGTCCTCGATGAAGCCCAGACCTGTTACATTTAAACAGCAGGATTAGACACAAGAATAGTTCAGCATTATATAACAGATTTAACTGAGTAACAGAGTTAAACACAGACCTGAGTTATAGACTAGAATCCCTCCATTCTGGCCTCCCCATATCTTGTTGCGCCGGATCTTTGGGTTGCTTCCCGTCCTGTCAAGATTCAACAGCAATCATCAGAGAATGTTGAAAAAGAAAACTACAAACATCAGGAACATGCTAAAGCCTTAACGGAGAATCGTCAGATTTAGTGTTTTAGATGCACTACGTTCAGTGACTATACTGCTTTAAAGTGATGATAGTTACCTTATTTGTACACCAGAGTACATGTGATTGTAGATGTCGTTGTCTTCCAACACACCGTGCCCGTTGTCATAGAAATATACACCAACCTGAAAAAAGGACAGATGACAAAATAAATTGAATGAATGGAAAAAGAAAACACTGCAGACTAGTGGAGACCTGAAGCACGGCATCATTCAGTCATTCAAAATATAGAATATTTAAGTGCCTAACAGCTAGTGTGCCAGGTGCTAACTATATCTAATATCTCTAACCCCATAAACAAATATTCAAGTAAGTGATTTTTCCTTTCAAATTTTTGCCATTTCCAGTCAAAATCAGCAAGATGATGGTTTTACTTTCTCCTGTAATCTGCCTTTACTGTTGAATATCAAAGTAAACGGAATATTTTTAATTTTTGGACTGTTTGGACAAAATTAGACATCTTAAAATGCCACTTTACATTCTGAAGGATAAACTGTAAGGAAATCCCAGACAATGCCAACTACAGCCCTCCTTTTAATTTACACAAAAAATTAACAGATTAATTCATCATGCAAGCTTTTAAAGTGCCATCTTAACTACAGTTATGATAGTTACAAAACTAGGAGTTTAAAGCTCAAGGGATGGTTTCCCAGACACAGATCAAGCTTAGTCCTGGGTTAAATACAGTGTTGAATAGAGAATCTTCATACAAAAGTCAGTTTCATCCAGGACTAGTTGTAATCTGGGTCAGGAGACCCGACACTAAAAGTTAAAGATTTCTGACTTCTGTCACAACCATATCATTACAGGAAAGTTAAGCTTAAAAAAAAAACCCTGAAGACAATGGCATTTTCTCACTTACAACCGATTTGAGCGACTTAATCTGATTATTTTAGGCTTTCTACGTTTTACATGATTAATGTTAAATTACATTTAAGTGTATCCATTTCACCTGTTTGCCACTGTGGATGCGGTTCTTGCGGAGGACTGGAGTGCTGCCTGTGGTCACCCAGACTCCAGCCAGTGTGTTGCTGTAAACCTCGTTCTCCTCGATCACTCCCTGGCCTTTCTCGTGCTGAAACACAAAAGAGGATCAGCTGTCACAAAGCCTTTATTAAAACTGAAAGATTATCACTTGCTGGAAGAGAATTACATTGAAGGCAATATCAAATACCGAACAGATGTTTCATATGTGCATGCTGAGTGAACTTACCACGTAGATGCCCCCATGCTGGCCATCATGGATCTTGTTGTGCCGTACAATGGGGCAGCTGTTGGTTCGGATCTGGATTCCCGCCAAAGCGTTACCATAGATGTCGTTACTCTCTATCAAACCCCGACCATCTCCAAATATGTACACCCCTCCTTGGTTACCATTGAATATAGCATTTCCCCTGTATTTAAAGGAAAAAAAAATCAACATTCTTGAAATAGACTCTTTACATTTAGAGCAGATGCTGTTGTCTTTTAAGTGTGTGTTCTTACCGTATCGTCGGGTCACTGTTGGATGTGATCCACACACCCGCAAAGTTATTGGCATAGATTTTGTTCTCTATAAACTGGCCCCGCCCCTTCTCATGGACGTAGATGCCTCCCGTCTGGCCATGGTGGATCTCACAACGCACCACCGTGGGGTTGGCGTATGCTTTTACCTCAAAGCCTGCTATGCGATTTCTATGGATATTACAGTTTTCAAAGTAACCCTGAAATGCAGAAAAGAAGACAAATTAGCTTCTCTGTGATGTGTCTTCCAGTAAAATGTAAGACGTGACATAGTTGGCAGCATTTACCATGCCGTGATCAAAAGTGAACACTCCAACATCTCGTCCGTGGTGGATGTGGTTACGTCTGATGATGGGATTACCGTGGTTTTTAACCCAAATTCCCGCTAGCGCATTGTTGCTGATTTCATTGTCTTCATAAATGCCCTAAAAGGAAAAAACAAAACATGGGTGTGAGATGCAAAGTTGATGTACATTTGTGTGCATCTACAGAAAAGCTGACAGTGGGAAAAAAAAGTACTACTTACCTGTGCGTGGTCTGTAATATACAGTCCTACGTTCTCACAGTCGCTGATGTTGCAGTGCTTGATGGTTGGACAGGCTCCCTGTCCACTCACGCACACAGCTGAACCCACTAAACGCAAAAGGAAAACAGAAGATTCAGTAGGACTGCAAGTAACAATCACTTCCATTACCGAATATTATCCATCCCAAAAAAAGATGAGCAATCTACAGCATGAAACAAAGACAAGCAAGTAAATCCTTATATTAGATGAATTTGAAATCTGCAAGTGCGTTACTTTGAGAATTAAATACCGTTCTAAATCTAGTCATCACTTACATGCCCAACATAATGCATATACACACTTCCCTACGCTGTATGAGACACATGGATCAAGTGCTCACCACACATTTGGTATTATCAGGACCGGAGCAGCCAAATAGCAATTTAGTTCTAATTCAAATGCACATTATTTACTTTAGTATGCACTGACATCTCAACAACTCGCACTGCAGAGCAACACATACATAAAAACTAATGCTGGCCTCTCAGCACTGAAAAACTGATGGTAGCTGCGCTGCTATGCTCCAATACTATACTTATTAACAAATACATCAAAGGTCAATCTGGAAAGATGTTATTCCACCAACTATAAATCATTCCC
The DNA here is from genome assembly GCF_022539595.1 of Amphiprion ocellaris. NCBI lineage: Eukaryota > Metazoa > Chordata > Actinopteri > Pomacentridae > Amphiprion > Amphiprion ocellaris. The sequence goes on along the minus strand of NC_072783.1, from coordinate 32,504,809 downwards.
GAGACATACAATTTATCGATCCCGTGTGTGATATGACATTTCATGGTACATGCTCTTAATCCGACTACAAATGTAATTAGGTCACATGACCCAGATTGCTAGAAACTAAGCATCAATACATGAAGTATTGCACTGTGCAAATTATTGACAGTGACTTTTTTTCTAGATTTCCCACCGCTGCAATCCAACAACCCATTTTTTTAATCAGCGCAAACAATGGGACTAACACAAACTGTCACAATAAAAGCAATTGCCAAAAAAATTTACTATTCCAGGGTTCTCTAGTTTTCAGACCAAGCTCCAAATGACACATTTAGTCTCTCGCTCCTAGGACATAATGACTGTTTAGTGTTATACAAAAATTAGGGACGCTATTTGCTTCTAAAAAACACAGGAAACTGTGAAACCAAAAACACACAAAACCACAAAGAGCACAATGTCAAACAAAAGAACACAAGATCCTTGCAGTAACTTCTACCATTGTAAAGCTGATATTTCAGGTGCCAGCAAGGTGCAAGTTCAACTGTGCTCCCACACAGGTACAGGTGTTCATCCCATCACCATATTGCATACATGACATACCTGTGCACGTGGACCGGATAATGCAGTGGTCGATGTTAGGGCTGCAGTTGACGGTGATCTCCAGACAGTGGTGGGCGTTATGGTGCTGTGCTGACTTATCATCAGGATTAAACTGTGGAGAGAAGAGCAGCAGAAGTCAGACAGGGGCCACGATTACTGACAACACATCAAGCTTCCATCCACCCACCACATC